>NC_142952.1:30596785-30616785 GCF_046866305.1 Octopus bimaculoides | reverse complement strand
AATGGTTTAGTCAAGAACAAGCTTTGTCTGGGTAAAAAGAATTGACAAGACGGTCATGGCTGGATTGCTTTTGGCTATGGGTCAATTCAATCAGTGTATCATCAATAGAGACATTTTAATTGGCTGGACAGAATCACATTAGAATTACTCTGAGAATGTCGGCGACCAATAAATTAATCAAGAAAATTGAGCACCAGGGACAATATTGTGAATGTAATATCTATTCTATACATACCTATCGATTATATGAGTGGTTTACACACACACACACACACACACACACACACACATACACACATACAATATATTATATTACTAAACATCAAAGGGAAGCGTGAAAGATACATATACATACATACATAAATAAATACATACATACATGCATGCATACATACACGTAGACATATATATATACCTATATATACACACACATACACACATATACACATGCACACACATAGGAAGCGAAAAAGATACATACCCACACATACATACATATATACGCACACATACATATATACATGCATGCATACATACGCACACATACATGCATGCACATATATATGCACACATACATGCATGCACATATATATGCACACATACACACATATACACATGCACACACATATAAACGCATACATAAACACACACACAAACATACATATACACACCCATGCATAAACATGCACATACATGCAAACATACACACATGTACACATACAAAAACACAGGAATATGTATATATCTCAAAAATTTGTTGGTTCAAGACCTACACCCACCCACACACACACACACACACACACATGCAAACTCTCACACATACACATATATACACACATACAAACACACACATATGTATAAACAATCACAAACATACACGCACATACATATACACAGACGCATTTAATAATTTTGTTGATAATATGCACCTTCGCATGGGTGTGTAGTAAGAAGCTTGCTTCCCAACCACATGGTTCCGGTTTCAATCCTACTGCGTGGCACCTTGGGCGAGTGTTTTTCTACTATAGCCTCACCTCGACCAAAGCCTTGTGAGTGGAGCCTGTCGTATATATATATATATATATATATATATATATATATATATATATATATATATACTCTTTACTCTTTTACTCTTTTACTTGTTTCAGTCATTTGACTGTCGCCATGCTGGAGCACCGCCTTTAGTCGAGTAAATCGACCCCATTCTTTGGATGTCTAGTACTTATTCTATCGGATTCTTTTTGCAGAACCGCTAGGTTATGGGGACGTAAACACACCAGCATCGGTTGTCAAGCGATGGTGGGGAGACAATAACAGACACACAAACACACACACATATATACATATATATACATATATACGACGGGCTTCTTTCAGTTTCCGTCTACCAAATCCACTCACAAGGCTTTGGTCGGCCCGAGGCTATAGTAGAAGACACTCGCCCAAGGTGCCACGCAGTGGGTCTGAACCTGGAACCATGTGGTTGGTAAGCAAGCTACTTACCACACAGCCACTCCTACGCATATATATATATATATATATATATATATATATATATATATATATACATACATACATACATACATACATACATACATACATACATACATACATATATATATATATATATACATATATATATATATATATATATATATATATATTCGTTTACTTGTTTTCAGTCATTTCACTGCAGCTATGCTGGATCACCACTTTAAAGGGTTTTAGTCGAAGAAATTTACCCCAGGACTTATTCTTTGTAAGTCTGGTACTTATTTTATTCAAATTTTTTGTCAAACTGCTACATTATGCGGACGTTAACACACCTACATCGGTTGTCAAGTAATGGTGGGGAGAGGGCCGATCAAAGCCTTGTGAGTGGATTTGGTAGACGGAAATTGAAAGAAGGCTGTCGTATATATATGTGTGTGTTTGCCCGCTCCATCACCTGACAACCGAATTTGCGGTGTTTATGTCCCCGTAACTTAGCGGGTCGACAAAAAGAGACCGATAGAATAAGTCCTGAGTCGATTTGTTCTACTAAAAACCCCTTTAAGGCGGTGCTCCAGCATGGCCGCAGTCACATGATTGAAACAAGTAAAAGATTAAAGTGGAAAGAGTATGTCGCTTAATCGATATGTTGCTTGCTAATTAGACACAAAAACGGGAGATAAAGATTGCGCAAAAACAGTGAAATACTGAGGCCTAAAATAGAAATTTCAGAGAATCTAGAATTTCTGTAAAATAATCATTAACCTACATTATTTACATTATTTACATTTGACGGATATTTGTCCTCATCTTGTTTGTTGTTATGGTTGATTGGTTAAGAGCGCGGGCTGCTAACCCCAATATTCCGAGTTCGATTCCAAGCAGTGACCTGAACAATAATAATAATAATAATAATAATAATAATAATAATAATAATAATAATAATAAATAACATTGGAAAATACCTTAGGAATGAGAACCCATGTTCGAAATTTCCCCAAGACACCTGATGAAGGCTGGAAAGTATATCAGCCGAAACAAACAAGATGAGGACAAACATCCGTCAAATGTAAATAATGTAAACAATGTACATAATTCCTCATCTCTTAAATATAGAACTGTATCATTAACCTAATTATAATAGGAGCTTTAAGAAGAGTTGCATGAAATTTAAATGGATGAATATGGATGTTGGGTATGGAGATGAATTTCCGGATTTTGAAGAAAGCTCGTTTGCTTGGCACAGAATGGATTATAAAAGGGTGTGTTAGATAGATAACTTTAGGTTGCAGGATGCAGCTGGATAACTATCAATCCAATATCATCAAAACAACAATGAATATATATATATATGCGTGTGTATACATAAGCATATATATTTATACATATTCATATATATATATATATATATATATATATATATATATATATATATATATGCATATATCTACGTCTATATATACACACACACACACACACACATACATGTATATAGTTTACTGTTCAGTTATTACAAGGATCAACAACGAAAAAAGTACTGCATCCGGTGAGAGATAAACATATTCGCAATACACAGCATTTGAATATGAGCTATTAATAGTTTCATGCCATAGAAACACAATAATTTGACCGATGTCATGTCTTCAGCCTCCTAGAAATCCTTCACGCTCAAATAAAACAACATGGCTGGTCTTACATTATTTACATTTGACGGATATTTGTCCTCATCTTATTTGTTGTTAACACAACGTTTCGGCTGATATACCCTCCAGCCTTCATCAGGTGTCTTGGGGGAAATTTCGAACCTGGGTTCTCATTCCTAAAGTATTTTTGATATTATTATTATTATTATTCAAGTCACTGCCTGGAATCGAACTCGGAATATTGGGGTCAGTAGCCCGCGCTCTTAACCACTACGCCACATGGCCGTGGGCTGGTCTTATTTGAAAAACCGAGTAAATAGCGCTGTCCTATGAGAAAACACAGGAAGGAAAACAAACCGTTTCGAGCGTGAACGATTGCTAGGAGACATCAGGCTTGATAGATATAAATCTTCCGAATTATCGTGCTTCCACAGTATAAAACTATTTGTAACAAGTATTTTTAAGTACTCTATATACTAAATGAAATATTTATATGTATATTTAATTGCGACAGAAGCAGTATTAATATCAAAAGGTAATCCTTGATGTCTAGCTTAGCGTGGAGGTTGTGCTTGGACACAGATTTCTGTATTATTTACCGTGAGAAAATCTCTCACGGGACTTGCAGTGCATAAAAGCACTCGAAATTATATCGTTGACAGACGGAAATCGTTTGCTACGGATTCTACAACTGTCAGATCACGTAATTTCACCCTGCTACGGGTTCTTCAGTGACAGTTGTCCAGCAGCGCGATAACAGACGAATTTCCCGTCAGCGGTATACAGAATCTTAGTGTCGCAAGTAGCTAGTGGGCTTATTAAAAAATAATTAATTTGTGATAGAAGTAGTATTAATGTCAAAAGGTAATCTTGATCTCTAACTGAACGTGGTGAAATTAAATAACGCAGGGATGGGCACGCTTGGAAACTTTCGATTTTAGCTATGCTCGAAAAATATTGACCTGGGACTCAACAACAACAACAGTTTGGCTTCCTCCTCTTCCTCCTCCGCCTCCTCCTCTAGCCATTGTACCTAAGTTCCTTCTGATATTCTGAACACCTCTTACCTTTTTTCCCCCTCCTCCTTCTCCAGTTCATCTCCTTCTACTCATCTCTTCCCTCCTCATTCTTTCTCCTGTCTGCTTTTCACTCTCTCTCTCTCTCACGTACCCTCTCATCCTCTGTCTGTCTCTCACTCTTCCTCTCTCTTATCGTTCACCTGTCCTTCTTTAATCTCCGCCCATATCTCTTCCTCACTCTCTCCCCCTCTCTCATCTTGTCTCTCTCCCATCCTCTGCCTATCTCTCATTCTTCCTCTCTCTTATTGTTCACCTATCCTTCTTTAATCTCCGCCTATATCTCTTTCTCACCCCTCATCCTCTGCCTGTCTCTCATTCTTCCACTCTCTTATCGTTCACCTGTCCTTTTATCTCCACCTACATCTCTCCCTCCCCCTCTTACATCTTGTCTCTCTCCCACCCTCTGCCTGTCTCTCACTCTTCCTCTCTCTTATCGTTCACCTGTCTTTCTTTTACCCCTGTCCATATATCTCTCCCCGCCCCTCTCTCTTAACTCCTTAACTTACTTCATTACCTTTCTCCATCTTCTCTTGAGGTTTTTTTATAGCCTTTCGTTATCTTTTACTAATCTCTTACTCTTTCTTCCTCTCTCTCTCTCTCTCTTCCACCTCTCTTTCCATCTTTTAGCTTTCTCTCCTCCCCCATCAGCTCATCCTTCTGTATCTCCCTCTCTTTCTAACTCTCATATTTCTCTATCCCTCTTTTTTCTTCTCTTTCATCTCAACGTTCACTTTCAGTATTCCTCTTTATACTTCCGTCTCTCCCACTCTCGCTCCTACCCCCTCTATCTCTCAATATTTTCTGTCGAAGATCATAGGCTCAAAACGTCAAAGACTTTTCCATTCTTCTAAAGCGTCAAACTAATAATCATTGCTTGTCGTTCCCTCACCTATCTTCGTCTTTTGTTTTCTGTAAATTTGAGCCATATATATATACATGGTGATTCAAAAGTCACCCTTTATGGGGACGTAAACACACCAAGCCCAGTTGTCAAGCAGTGGTGGGGCACAAAGAAACAAACAGACAAATACACACACATGACAAGCTTCCTTCAGTTTCCATTCACAAAATGCACTCACAAGGCTTTGGTCAGTCCGAGGTTATAGTGGAAGACAATTGCCCAAGGTGCCACGCAGTGGAGCTGAACCCGGAACCATGTGGTTCGTAAGCAAGCTACTTACCACACAGCCACTCCTACATATATATATATATATATATATATATATATATATATATATATATATATATATATATATATATATATATATATATATATATATATATATATATATATATATATATATATATATATATATATATATATATATATATATATATATATATATATATATATATATATATATATATATATATATATATATATATATATATATATATATATATATATATATATATATAATCAAAATAAGCAACAGGATATTAAGAAGTGATGCAGTACGGCCATTTCAAGCGGGTCCATTTAATTAAACAAAGCAATCATTACATCAATTTAAGTGCAGGGCTATCATCAGCTGCACAAATAAATAGAATTTTTATTAGTCGGACACATTCTTTTCTACTTTAGGTACAAAGCCCAGAACTTTTGGGGAGGGGGGCCAGTCGGTTAGATCAACTCCAGTACGCAACTGGTACTTAATTCATCGACCCTGAAGGAATAAAAGGCAAAGTCGACCTCGGCGGAATTTGAACTCAGAACATAAAGACAGACGAAATACCGTTAAGTATTTCGAACGGTGTGCCATAACGTTTCTGCCAGCTCACCACTTAATCAGTCGGACACATTAATATAATTTTACTCAAATACTTTAACAGAGCAAGACGATGGAAAAAATCCATGTTGTCGCTATTGTAGCAAAGAATAGACTGTTGTTGTTGGCACTCCGTCGCTTACGACGTCGAGGGTTCCAGTTGATACGATCAACGGAACAGCCTGCTCGAGAAATTAACGTGCAAGTGGCTGAGCACTCCACAGACACGTGTACCCTTAATGTAGTTCTCGGGGGAGATTCAGCGTGAGACAGTGTGACAAGGCTGTGGTCCCTTTGAAATACAGGTACAACAGAAACAGGAAATAAGAGAGAGAGAAAGTTGTGGTGAAAGAGTACAGCAGAGTTCGCCACCATCCCCTGCTGGAACCTCGTGGAACTTTGGGTGTTTTCGCTCAATAAACACTCACAACGCCCGGTCTGGGAATCGAAACCGCGATCCTATGACCGCGAGTCCGCTGCCTAACCACTGGGCCATTGCACCTCCACTGTAGCAAAGAATAGACTACACTTCCAAGAAAGGCTTGAAGCTTACTGGGGTCATAGCTTGTAAAGGATTGTGGTTCATTTCTAATTTATTTGTCTTTTTATCAACTACTAAATCTAAGACTTAAGGACTGTATCTGTCTAGAATGAAGGTTAAGAGTGAGTTGACAGCTCATGGCTACGTATGGTCATAAATATTGTCAAGGCATAGGAGTAGTAAAATGTGTGTGTGTGTGTGTATATATATATATATATATATATATATATATATATATATATATATATATATATATATATATATATATATATATGTATGTATACGATATTTATGAGGCGCAGGCGATGCTTTGTAGTAAGAAAGTTCCGGGTTCAGTCCCACTGCATGGCACCTTGGGCAAGTGTCTTTTACTAGAGCCTCGGACCGACCAAAACCTTGTGAATGGATTTGGAAGACGGTAACTGAAAGAAGCCCATCTGATAGATCGCTGACCACTATACACATATTTTTTCTCTCTCTTTGTTTCTCTCCTTGTTTCTTTCTGTGTTCCCTTCTGTGGAAGAGCGTAGGCTCGAAACGTCAAAGACTTTCTCTATTCCCGAGCGTTATACTGATACATCTGTTTGTTGTCTACACCACTTGTCTTCGTCTGTTGTTTTTTCGTGAATTCTCCCTATATATATATATATATATATATATATATATATATATATATATATATATATATGTATGTATGTATGTATATATTTGTGCGTTTGTTTGTTCGCCCACCATTGCTTGATAACCGATGCTGGAGTGTTTACGTCCCCATAGCCTAGCATTTCGGCAAAAGATAGTGATAGAATAAGTACTAGGCTTACAAAGAATAAGTTCTGGGGTCAATTTGCTCGACTAGAGGCGGTACTCCAGCATGGCCGCAAGTCAAATGACAGAAACAAGTAAAAGAATACAAGAGTATATATATATTTATATATTCTTTTATTTTTTTACTTGTTTCATTTGACTGTAGCCATACTGGAGCACTCACTACCTTAAAGGGTTATAGTTGAAGAAATCGATCCCAGGACTTATTCTTTGTAAGCGTAATACTTATACTATCGGTGCCTTTTGCCGAACCGCTAAGTTACAAGGACATAAACACACCAGCATCGGTTGTCAAGCAACGGTCGGTGGACAAAAACAGACACCCACACAAATACACACACACACACATTTATACGACGGACTTCTTTTAGATTCCGTGTACTAAATCCACTCACAAAGGCTTTGTTTGGCCAGCGACAACAGCAGAAGACACTTACTCAAAGTTGCAAGCAGTGGGACTGAACCCGGAACCATGTGGCTGGGTAGCCAGCGTCTTACCACACAGCCACGCCAGCGCCTATATATACATGTATCTCTTTTCTCAGTCTCCCACGTCTGAAATTACACCTCCGCCGCCTCTTTCTTACACACACACACGCACACACACACACGCACACACACACACATGCACACTCACACTTTCTTTCTCTTTTTCTCTTCTACTTAACGTGTCATATATCAAATAGTGTGTGGGGGTGGGGAGAGAGAGAGATAGACAGCGGTAACCCCCTCCCCTCCACCACCACGCTACTAACTACACCCCCATTTTACTACTACTACTACTACTACTACTACTACCTACTGCTGGTGCTGTTATTGATACTAACACTGACATATCAACAGTAGTATTGCCGCTGCCTCCGCCGTCACACTCTTCCTTGTTACTATTGGTATCAGCACCCCGTCCCCCCTGCCATCACCACCTTCACCAACTCCATCACCATCATCAGCGACCGCATCACCACTGTCATCAGCACCACTACCACCACCACCGTTTCCGTCATCACCGCTACACTTGCACTGTTCACTATTACACTTCCCTTCCTACCTCGAGTCTCCACCGCCACCACTAACACTACTACTACTACTACTACTATTACTATTACTACTACTACTACTACTGCATAACCCGCCACCACCACCACCACCGCCGCCACCACCGCCACCGCTACCGCCGCCACCACCACCACCACCACCACCGTCACAATTTTTTGTCTCCGCCATCATGCACGCACCCTATCAAACTCCCCCATTTCCCCCCCCACCACTGCGAATTCCCCTACGCCGCCACCACGACTGTATAATAAAGCAACCTTTGCCTCCACCACCACCACCAACATCATCATCATTGCCGCCACCAACACCACCACCACCACCACTGTCGCTTCCCCACCGCCGCAGTCCAAGAGCACAGATTAGTAGACGCCGGTCACTACTCCATCGATTACGCTCCACTATCACCACCACCACCACCACAACCAAGACTGTGACACTGTAACTCTCTCTCTCTCTCTCTCTTTTTTTCCCCTCCCACTATACACTACATATCGCCACCACCGCCAAGACTTAAAACAACAACACCACTGTAAGTCTCACCTTCCCTCTCCCACCACACGGTACCTATCTCCGCCACCACCGCCACCTCTACCTTAGAATAGTTACCTTCTCCCCGCCACCGCGATCAGCATCATAACCATCACTAAAAACAACACCACTGTAACTCTTGTTCCCTCTCCCACCACCACATAATAGCTATCACCACTGCCATCACCACCACCACCACCTCAATGACAGTTACCGCTGCCACCACTACCACCGCTACCGCATACAAGCAGACCGTTACCACCACCGCCACCACGACGACAGCAACGCCACTGTAACTCTCTTTTCCCTCTCCACCACACATTACCTTATCGTCTCCGTCACCACCACCAACCATCATAAATCATCACCTCTCTCACCCTTTACTGCCACCGCAACTCAGTAACTACCTCCTTCTCCTACTACTACTACTACCACCACTACTATCTTCACCATAACCACTACCACCGCTGCGACCACAACAACAACAACAACAATTAAGACTTATACTAACCTATCTCCCACCACTATCATCACAACTACAACACCAACAATTAGATCTTCACTAACAATTCACCACCACCACCACTACTACTACTACTACTACAATTACAATTAAGATATTCAGTGAAGAAGTTTTTCACAGCGAAAGGAGTTTTACCTCTGAAGTTGGTAAGTCTAAACCTTATTTTATTTCATTTATACTAACTTGCTTCTCTTATAGCTTACCTTAGGTTATATATATACATACATACATATTTTATGTTATGTTACTCTACGGATCATTAGTACTACTACAGTCATTCACGTTTAATATAATTACAAATATTGTAATCATATATATATATATATACATTGGTACTATTAAAAGAAAAGGTGGGTGGGACAGATAAACTGTTGGAAATTAGTCGACCAGTCGAATAAAATGATTATGCATATATATATATACACACACGCATATATACGTATATACACGCTCACAAGTCCCCGAAACTCTTAAACTTGGGACCTACATTTTAATTCTGATGTGTGTGTATTTGTTTTTCTATATATAGGTATGTAGGTATGTATATAGGTATATATTAATGTATGTATATTTGCATGGGTTATGAAAGGTTTGCAGATTGTGTCCGAGAAAGTTAAAGACTAGAGAAAGAAAAATGGATTTAATACCGGGTAGAGTGTATATAATTTAAAGCGATGAATACACACATAAACACACACACACACACGCGCATTTTTATATATATAGTGTAGTAGAAGCCGCTTGTTTGTAATCACGTTAGCAAGCGGTTATAGTTATCAAAATTAGCGAGGTCCCACACGCATTCAGGTGGATATTTAAGTATCCTCTACTTATAATTATCAGCCGGTTTAATGAAATCTGAGAGACCAAAAGGCTTCTCGCAGATCACAATAAGCTGCTTCTACTACTTATAATAATGGTTTCAAAATTTGGCAGAAGACCAACGAGGGAGTAAAGTGTTCGACTGGTACTTATTTTATCGCCCCCCCAAAAGCATGAAAGGTAAAGTGGACACCGGCGGCGTTTGAACTCAAATCGTAAAAACCATTTATTCCTTTACTTGTTTCAGTGATTTGACTGTGGCCATGCTGGAGCACCGCCTTTAGTCGAATCAACTCGATCCCCCCCAGGACTTATTCTTTGTAAGCCTAGTACTTATTCTATCGGTCTCTTTTTGCCGAACCGCTAGGTTACGAGAACCTAAACACAGCATCGATTGTCAAGCGATGTTGGGGTGACAAAGACAGAGACACAACATACACACATACATATATATATATATATATATATATATATACATATATATACGACGGGCTTCTTTCAGTTTCCGTGTACCAAATTCACTCACAAGGCTTTGGTCGGCCCGAGGCTATAGTAGAAGACACTTGCCCAAGGTGCCACGCAGTGGGACTGAACCAGGAACCATGTGGTTGGTTAGCAAGCTACTTACCACACAACCACTCTTGCGCCTATATATATATATATATATATTACGCGCACCTGCGCACGGTGAAAAGTTATGGACAAATAAATAATAATGTTTGTTTTTATCACTGTCATAAGTCCACCTGGGTCTCTATTCACGGGGTGAGGAGAGGAGTAAGAAAGGATTGTAATACCGAGGAGTTTAGTTACCTATTTTCTCCTCGGTATTTTGCAGATTTTGCCTGGTTGATAATTGAGAATTTCTACAGGTACAACAGAGAAAGTAACAGTGGTAGGGTCAGCTGTTGGTGTTTATCCCTCGCCCCCCCCCCTGCTCCTGACTATTGTTCCTGAATGAGCAAACGTCTGATCAAAGACATTCCAGCCATAACCTTGTTGCCTTCTCGTTCTTCCTTCATTCCTTCTCTTATTTTTTTCTTTCCGTCTTTCTTCTTTCCTTTTCGTTCGTTTTTCTTTCATTCTATCTGCTTTTTATTCACCACCGTGTATCTGAGATTCCAATGTACACTTTCCTATATATATATATATATATATATATATATATATATAAATAAACATAATTAAGGGATCAGCAACAGTTGCTTCACCACATACCGAAGTTCAGAAACAGCAGCTAAAGCGCTGAAACTCCAACAGATAGCAATACTTGTAACTCACAAAGGTAAACATTATTAATTATTGATTTATTAATAAATTAATAATCCTTTACCCTTTTATTTGTATATATATATCTATATATATATATATATTGTAAAGACGGTGAATGAGAGAAGAGGGTTGGTATTTAAGGCCGAAATGGTGGTGGTAATGGGAAAATTTGGCTTCTATTTCTAGCAAGGTCCAGCAACCGCATTTTGCCTCTATCGTTCTCAATCGGGGTTCAAATGGCTCTTGGTGTGTGTGGGGGGGACGTCCTTGTAAGAATTTGTTAAAATTTGCTTACACTTCTTCAATTCGCAAAATATTTAAACAATATTTTAAATACAATTCTTGGTGAAAGTAAACAATACATATATCCGGTGTTTATGGGTTAGGTTTAAGGGTAGGGTTTTTGTTACGCCGAAAACGGGTGGTGGTGTACGTATTTTTTACCTCCGTCCAATTCCTAATATTTAAGAAATATAAGATTTTTAAAACATCAAATGGCTATGGGAGTCCCACCCGAGTAAAAAAGGTACATAACTGGACAAAATGCTTGGCAGCATTTCTGCCTACGTTGCTTTTTCATCCCTATCGAGATCGATGAAAATCAATACCATCTTGGTACTGGGGTCGACTGCTTCTCTTCCCTAACCAGATTTCAGGCCTTGTGCCTAGAGTTGAAAGAATTTTTTGTTTTAATGGTTATTTTACCTTTTCACTGGTTATACACCTCTGCTGTGCCACACATGAACACTCTCAATCAGCCCCCCCCCCCCCAAAAGGGTCGACGGAATAATGAGATCATGCTGAGTTCCAAGATGAAGAAACTGCATGGATTACTGCTCGGAGTTGCCTGTTTCCGGCCCACATTACAATTCCTGTCGTGAAAGTGTGTGTATAATTTAACAATGATGGTTTCAAATTTTAGTGCAAGGCCTGTAATTTTGAGGGGGTAGGGGAAGCCTATTACATCGACCCCAGTGACTGATTGGTACTTTATTTTTTTCGACCCTGAAAGGACGAGAAGCGAAGTCGACCTTGACGGCATTTGAACTCCGACCGTGATGATCCGGAAATAACACCATTCACTATTTTGTCCGACACACTGACGTTTCTTCTAGCTGCCTGTTTTAGTTATTGGTAACCTTTTCTGCTATAAACTTTCTGTGGGTGAGAGGTCTGCATTGGTACTTATTTCAGCTACCACAAAAAGGATGAAAAGCAAAGTCGACCTCGGCGGAATATGAACCGAGAATGTCAAGACGGATGTAATACCGACGAGCATTTTGTCCGGCATGCTAACAATTCTGACAGCTCGCCGCTTTGCACCTCTCCACTTCAACCTCGATTTTGTTTCATATTTACCTACATAATATTTGTGGAGGCGCAATGGCCCAGTGGTTAGGGCAGCGGACTCGCGGTTTCGATTCCCAGACCGGGCGTTGTGAGTGTTTATTGAGCGAAAACACCTAAAAGCTCCACGAGGCTCCGGCAGGGGATGGTGGCGAACCCTGCTGTACTCTTCCACTACAACTTTCTCTCACTCTTTCTTCCTGTTTCTGTTGTGCCTGTAATTCAAATGGTCAGCCTTGTCACACTGTGTCATGCTGAATATCCCCGAGAACTACGTTAAGGGTACACGTGCCTGTGGAGAGCTCAGCCACCTGCACGTTAATTTCACGAGCAGGCTGTTCCGTTGATCGGATCAACTGGAACCCTCGTCGTCGTAAGCGACGGAGTGCCAACAACATAATATATACAGGACGAAGTGAAAAGTAGATATTTTAAAATACAAAATGCATGTTTTTAAATTAATATTTGCACAGATACATTTTCGAGGATATAGCTTATTACATAAATAGAATTTAGAGGGAACCCCACCACACACACACACAATTTCTTTGAAGAAGTTTCTGATTTTCTTTTCTGATCTATCATCTCCAATGTCTGTAACTTAAGGATTTTCACTTTTACCCCCGTCACTGTCAGTTTCATGGTTGAGACATCAACGTTATATAATCTACACACTCGAAAATATATTTCTGCAAAATGTCATTTAAAAATATGTATTTTAAAGGGATTTGTGAGGAAGCAGTGAAGGCGCATGGCTTAGTGGTTAGGGCGACTCGCAATCGTAGAGTCGTGAGTTCGATTCCCAGCGGCGCGTTGTGTCCTTGAGCAAGATACTTTATTTCTCGTTGCTCCGGTCCACTCAGCTGGCAAAAACGAGTAGTACCTGTATTTAAAGGGTCCAGCCATGTCACACTCTGTGTCACGCTGAATCTCCCTGAGGAGTATGTGAAGGATACACGTGTCTGTGGAGTGCTCAGCCCCTTGCACGTTAATCTCAGGAGCAAGCTGTTCCGTTGATCGGATCAACTGGGACCCTCGTCATCGTAAACGACGGAGTGCCAGGTTAAGGATAATGAGGAAACAAAATCTTGGCGCTAATGATCCGGAATTCCTTTAAAAAAAAAAGGATTTTTTTTCTTCAATTTTATGAACATAACCGTGGCTGTGTGGTAAGAAGCTTGCTTCCCAACCACATTGTTCCGGGTTCAATCCGATACACTAACGTTTCTTCTACCTGCCTGCTTTAATTATGGCATCTTGGGCGAGTGTCTTCTACTGTAGACTCAGGGCTAAGAAAGCCTTGTGAGTGGTTTTGGGAGGTGGAAACTAAAAGAAGCTCGTATGTATGTGTGTAAACATACATATGTATATGTATTTAGGTGTCTGTGTTTTGCCCCTGCCATCGCTTGACGACCGATGTTGGTGTGTTTACGTCCCCGTAACTTAGCAGTCCGTCAAAAAAGTAACGATCGAACAAGTACCAGACTTAACACATAAAATAGATATTGGTGTCGATTTCTTTGACTAAAATCCTTTACGGCGGGTGCTCCAGCATGGCCGCAGCCAAATGACCATGGCAAGTAAGAGAACCAAAGATTAAAAGAATAATCGCAATATCTATCCCATTGGAAATGTATCTCTGCAAAATTTCATAGAAAATAAGGCATTTTTCAGAAACGTATCGTCATCATAATTTACTTGTCAGTTGAGTGTGGCCATGCTGGGGCACCTCGTTGAATGGTTTAGTCAAACAAATTGAACCTCCAAGAATTATTCTTTGGGGTTTGAATAATTCACTTCTGGAAACATGGATGTTTTGTTCATCCTTATTCAAGGACCTTTTGAGCAGGATGGGTTACTCAACCTGAAAAAATTGTAACTGGGTCCCACTTGCAAGGTTGTGCGCTATTTATCTTGATATAAGATCACCATGTTGCGCACATGTGATTGTGATGCATGGGCATGGTGTGCCTTTATCAGACAGGTAGTAATGATGGGTATATTGGGTTTCGTATAATTGTACCCCAGTGTCACTTTGATGGCATGCACTGCTCTCTCACTCAATAATAATAATGATAATAATAATAATGTCTGTTAAGAAGGCCTACTAATGATTCTGCCAGGTCGCTGCCTTAATAATAATTATAATACTACTACTACTACTACTAATAATAATAATAATAATAATAATTTTTTCTTTCTGCTATTATTTGCACATTAAATTTTAATGACAAAATCTTCTATGGACCCCAGTTGAGAACCATTGAACTATGTGAAATGAAGCATTTTGCTCTAGAACACAGCACATCACCTGGCCTGGGAATTGAAACCACAATCTTATGATCATGAGTCCGACACACTAACCACTCAGTTGCACACTTCTATCTTGGAAGGATAAAAATAAATTTGACCATGGCAGGATTTGAACTCAAGACATTTTGTCTGGTGCCCTAATGATTCTGCCTGTTGTGTTGTTTTAACATCCATTGTTCCATGCTTACATGGGTCAGGCTGAATTTCTTGAGGCAGGTTTACTTACAGCTGGATGACCTTGCTGTTACAAACCCTCATCTGTTTCCAAGCAAAGTAATATTTCCCCATAGCTGGACATGTTTTTCACAGAAGACAGGAAATGGAGTTGTGGAATAAGCTGTGGTGCATTCCTCTTTGACCATTTCCCCCCCATATCTCTTTTGTACTCTAGCATTCATGCACACTAACATTGTGCATCCATTGAAGCATGCTTGCATCACAGCTTTAACACAAGAGTCATAGAATATATTGTTCACTCTGAGGAAAACAACCTTTGTTTCCAGCAATTTGCAATAGCTCCCTGATCCTTTTCTAACCCATTCTCAGCCTGATAACTTTTAGAGCAACTTCCTCTCCTGCTAATTAGGTTACCAGGGTAACAGAAGCTATCGACTACTTCTAGTGAGCCATCTGGGCATTGAACTGAATCTACGTTTGGTGTGTTCCAAGGACGTACTGCTCTGGTGCATCTGTCACATATGTACTTACTTTCTTTGCGAGCCTACCTGTGATTCCAGTACTGTAGCGCCCATATGCTTGGTGCAGCATGTGGAATTTACACCTACTCCTTTTCTGCATATTGATCAAGGTCCATTTGTCTGAGGGTACCAGGATCTGGGGGGTTTTTTCTACTCACAAAATCCTTCATCTTTGCTCAGTTTACTTTATGACTTCTCAGTTCAGCTTCAATTCCTGGAATTTCCTCTCTTAATTCCCTTTGAGCTTTTGACAAATAAATCCCCAACATATAGGAGTTCCCATGTACAGCGAGCCTTAAACTCCTCTGTGTGATGGCGGAATTGTTAGCATGCAGGACAAAATGATCAGCAGCGTTTCTTCTGGCTTTACATTCTGAGTTCAAATTCCATTGAGGCCGACTTTGCTTTATGTCCTTTTGGGGCCAATAGAAAAAGTGGTATGACTGCGTGGTAAGAAGCTTGCTTCCCAACCACATGTTTCTGGGTCCAGTCCCATTGCATGGCACCTTGGGAAAATGTCTTCTGCTATAGCCTTGGGCCAACTAAAGCCTTGTGAGTTGATTTGGTAGGCAGAAACTGAAAGAGGGCGCCTACACATACCCTCCACAGTCACGCGGCCCATGTTTCAATGCTGTGAAGCATGGCAGTTCGCACACATGCATCATACAATCTATCTTTCACTCTGAGCGAGAGGCCCTTTGTCACAATTAGGGGTAGAAGCTTTCTAAACTTTGCCCAAGCTATTCTTATTCTAGTGGTAACACTCTCTGAGCATCCACCCCCACTACTAACTTGGTCACCTAGGTAGCGGAAGCTATCAGCTACTTCTAGTTTCTCCCCTTGGAGTGCGATGGAATCTATTTTCTGAGCATCTGTAGTGTTTATTGCCCCTGTGCATCTGCTGCACATGAAAGCTATCTTCCCAGTTAATCTTCCTCTGATATATATATATATCTTCCTCTGATATATATATATATATATATATATATATATATATATATATATATATACACATATGATCATCATCATTTAATGTTTTCCATGCTGGCATAGGTTGAACACTTTGACAGGCTCCAGTTGTCTGTTTTCGCAAGGTTTCTGTGGTTGAATTCTCTTCTCAACACCAACCACTTACAAAGTGTCTTGGGTGCTTTTTACATGGCACCACCACCAACAGGGTCACCGACTGACTTGCAAGACAAATACCCAACTCGGTTTGGGGAGGAAGTAGTAGAGAGGGTTGTGGTGCCAGTTGATGAGAGATCAGAGGGACAGGGGTGGGTGTTTTGTTGGAGATTAGATGCAGGAATACTTCAGTTGAAAAGGGAAGGTGGGTGAGTGAAGGAGTCAGATAAGGAGAGCAATACTGAGAGAGGAGGAGGTGGTGGGGAGGGAGGTATGCGATTTATGGACACAGGGTGGTAGGGTGGGGTACGATAAGTGAGCTGATACAGAGTCTTGGAGTGGGTGGGTGGGTTAGAGGCGAGAGGCATATGATGGAGTGAGGTAGAGGAGAGGCTCAGCAGGGTTGTTGTAGGTATGTGAGGGCATTGAGGGTGACAGCAGATAAACAAGGTGTTAATGATGGAGAACAACAAGGTTTATATGTATGTATTTGTGCGTGTGTATATTTGGATATATATCTCTGTTTATATGTAGTGTATATTTGTGTGTGTATTTGTGTATATATGTGTGTATTTGTGTGTGTATTTGTGTATATATGTGTGTATTTGTGTATATATGTGTGTATTTGTGTGTATATATATATATATATATGTGTGTGTATATATGTGTGTGTATATATGTGTGTGTGTGTGTATTTGTATATATATGTGTGTGTATTTGTATATATATGTGTGTGCGTTTGTATATATATATGTGTGTATTTGTATATATATGTGTGTATTTGTATATATATGTGTGTATTTGTATATATATGTGTGTGCGTTTGTATATATGTGTGTGCGTTTGTATATATATGTGTGTGTGTATTTGTATATATATGTGTGTGTGTATTTGTATATATATATGTGTGTGTGTATTTGTATATATATATGTGTGTGTATTTGTATATATATATATGTGTATTTGTATATATATATGTGTGTATTTGTATATATATATGTGTGTATTTGTATATATATATGTGTGTATTTGTATATATATATGTGTGTGTATTTGTATATATATATGTGTGTGTATTTGTATATATATATGTGTGTGTATTTGTATATATATATGTGTGTGTATTTGTATATATATATGTGTGTGTATTTGTATATATATATGTGTGTGTGTATTTGTATATATATATGTGTGTGTGTGTGTATTTATGTGTGTATGCATATTTGTATATATATATCTGTATGTGTATATATATGTGTATGTATGTGTATATGTATTTGTGTCCATATATATATATATGTATGTATTTGTGTATATATGTATATATTTGTTGTGTATAGAGAGAATGATAATGATATAAATGTATATGATATTCTATTATATATCATGTATGTCTCTGCTCAAGCCTACTATTGGCACTGAGACATTATTTTAAAGATATCATGTACTGCATTTCACAGTGAGCATTCATTGCAATGTAGAAGCCATTGTCCAGGATGCTGAAGTCACGTCCAGAGATCTGAATGATTCTTCAAGCTTAGACTTCTCTCAGACTAATCGGCTGGCCAACCACACTGTATCTTTAACGAATTTGATAAGTAGGATATCAATCACTAACTGAACACACATGACAGCTGATGGTGGATGTTACAGACCAAGACATCAAATGGAAGGTTGTTGGAAAAATGGATGAAAGAAGCCTGTCATATATAGTGTGTGTGTGTGTGTGTGTGTGTCTTTGTTCTGTCTACCAATGCTTGACGACTGTTTTATGTCCCAGTCACTTAGCAGTTCAGCAAAAGAGACTGGTAGAATAAGAACCAAACGTTAAAAAAAAAAACAAATAGATACCGGGGTAAAATATATCATCATCGTACATCGATTTTCCATGATGGTATGGTTTGAAATATAGGTGTATAGGATCAATCCCCCTGCATGGCACCTTGGGCAAGTGTCTTCTATTATAGCCTCAGGCTGACCAAAACCTTGTGAGTGGATTTGGTAGACGGAAACTGGAAGAAGTCTGTCGTACACTATCGTAGCTAACGTGGGGAAGTAGGGGTAGTCGGCCCCAGGCGACACTTTTGGGTCTGCCTAAGTAATGTGTCCGGGGGCGGCAAACGGAAGGGCCGCCTCGGGCGGCACACACACTTGCTACGTTAGTGCTGTCGTATATTTGTGTGCGCGCGCGTGTGTCAATGTTTGTCTCCCTCCACCGCTTGACAACTGGTGTTGGTGTGTTTACGTCCTTGTAAACTAGCGGTTCAGCAAAGGAGACCAACAGAATAGATACAAGGCTTAGAAAAAAAACAAAAAAATGTTTTTGAGCTGATTCATTCGACTACAAATTCTTCATGATGGCGCCCCAGCCTGGCTGCAGTCAAATGACCAAAACAAAACATAAGAGGCATATATATATATATATATATATATATATATATATATATATATATATATATTCGTGTATGTATGGACGCACACCCATGCATACATACAAGACAGCTAATAGTAGATAGTAGTTGTCCAGAAAAATGTCATGAATGTTGTTAAGTAAGTTTAGTTGTTGTATTATAGCCGCATAGTTGTTTCGTAAGTGATTGAGTGACTGGAGTGATTGTAAAGTGTGTGAAAAGGAAAAGAAAACTACTTCGCTTCATTCTATGAATATCTGTTCATAAGCCGGCAATAGTATCGGCGTCCTACGTGACGCAAACAACAACGATAGTAGTTATCGTAATGATGATGATGATGATTTTAAGGAAGTTTAGTTGTAGCCACATAGATATGTTCCGTAAGTGATTGAGTGACTGTAAAGGGTGTCAAATGAATATCTGTTCATAAGTCGGTATAATATCGTTGTCCTCCGTGACGCAGACAGCAACAATGATAATTCTTTTATTAGCCACAAGGGCTTACATAAAATAACATTAAAGGACAGGAAACAACCTAAAGACAAGACGAGACG
>NC_142952.1:30551785-30591785 GCF_046866305.1 Octopus bimaculoides | reverse complement strand
AATGTGTGTACATATGTGTGTGAATCACAGATAACCTACTTATTTATGTGTAGGTGTGTGTGTGCGTATGTATGTTAGTACAAATACCTACATAAATACACACACACACACACACACTCACATACTGCAATGCATACATTATATACTTTCAGACACACACCTGTAAATTTTTTTCCTCCTGTTCCCCCCACTCGTTTCCCCCTCCACTTTCATTCCAACATACATCATGTCACTTTTAAGGAGCAAAGTTCAAGTACTAAATTACATAAACATCTCCCCCCCCCCCCAACATGTATACACCTATATATGTATGTATGTATGTGTGAATGTAATATATATATATATACACACATTTACATATACATACACTTCCACAAACATTTACGCGTGGGCATAATATATACATAGATATCTTGGAACATAAACACATAAGGAAATACGTTTCCTCATGCGTAACTGCAAACACACACACACACACACGGCAGTTGTGAGATAATTGGAGAACTAAATTGGAATTTAGGGTAAATGCCGACTTAGCGGTTACCCTGTGGTTTATTTATACTCAGCATCAACATCTTTTAACATCTGATTTTCCATGCTGGTATGGGTTGGATTGTTCGACAAGAGCTGGTGAGCCAGACAACTGTGTCGAGCACCGATGTCTACTTTGGCATGGTTCCTATGGGTGGATTTCCTTCCTAACACTGATCCCTTTCCAGAGTGTACTGGACACTGCATTTTTCATAATATCTGACCTCAGTCAAGTCACCAAGTAAATCAGAAGACAAGACTCTTCAGTTGAGTAGGGTGTAGTATTAATAGACATGGCTTTGTGTCAGGTGATGTGAGGCTAAAGTGTAGCTGTGAGTTGAAACTGAACCACTAGGCAACCAGTCAGACATCATGACCAAACCACAATGGTTTCACATGATCGGTTTATTAAGCAGCAGTCAGCATCAAGTGGTCATGTGATTTATTCCACTAGAATCTTCTTCTACCCTGTAAAAGGCCACAGACTTGAAATTAAAGGTAAGGTTCCCTTCTCAAATTGTGCTGACTCATAAGGGCTGGTTTCCTGGTTTTCATGGCGTATAAATTTCCCACCTGTATAGGACATCAGTCTGTTTCCAGGATTATTCATTTTCGCCAGCTGAGTGGACTGGAGCAATGTGAAATGAAGTGTTTTGCTCGTGAACACAACACGTCACCTAGTCCAAGAATTGAAACCACGATCTTACAGTCATGAATCCAACACTTTAACCACTCAGCCACATGCCTCCATGCAGAATGTTGAGGCAGCTGAGTGATACGTCTCCATTCTTGCCACACCGAACAGTCCAATCGGACGACTGACCTAGGAAGAGAGCTAAGACAGATAGCACAAATAGATGACCAGGGACCACATCGTCATGAAGATAACACAATTGTTTACAGATATGACTTACGCAAGTCATATGTTGCTGTATCAATGGCTTATCTATATATCTACCTCGTTATATATATTTTGAGCTACCAAGGGAAGGCCCCAGCAGAGGTGCTGGAATCTGCTTGAAATAGGAACCAAATTTCCATCAAATACACACAGTTGAGAATATATATGTATATATATAGGTGCAGGCTTGGCTGTGTGGTAAGGAGCTTTCTTCCCAGCCACATGGTTCTAGGTTCACTCCCACTGCATAGCACTTTGGCCAACTGTCTACTATAACCTCAGGCTGACCAAAGTCTTGTGGGTGGATTTGTTAGGCAGAAACTAAAAGAAACTTGTCATATATGTATGTATGTGTATAATATATATATATATATATATAGTGTGTGTGTGTGTGTGTGTCTGCGTTCTTTGTTCCCATCATTGCTTGACAACCAGTGTTGGTGTGTTTGTCTCCATAACTTAGCAGTTCAGCAAAAGAGACCAATAGAATAAGTATCAGGTTTAGAAATAAGTCCTGGTGTCAAATTGTTTGACAAAATCACTTCAAGGTGGAGCCCCAGCATGGCCATAGTCAAATGACTGAAACAAGTAAAAGAAGAAAAGAACATCTATACAAACAGTTAAGAATTATATATATATATATACACACCCACACAAACAGTGGAGAATATAAATACATACAGACACAGGAACAGTGGAGAATACACACAAACACACACACACACACACACACACAAATTTGTTTTTGTTTTTGAGTTATAAGAAATGAGATAAGTCAATGATTTGTACTTTCATCTTTATATTGCAATATTTTGGGGTTAAGACCCCACTTCTTCAAGAAAAAAAATGAGCACCTAATCTCTGATTTCTTTTTCCTAAACAAGGGGTCTTAACCCCTGAAATATTGAAATACAAGATAAAAGTGCAAACTATTGGCTTATCTTATTTCTTACAACTACAAATGCAAATACACACACACACTGGAGCACAAAAGCTCGCTTGCAACACCACATCTCAGAATTATTTCTCCTGAAGAAGGGGTCTTAACCCCGAAATATTCAAATACAAGATAAAAGTAAAAATGAATGACTTATCTTATTTCTTACAATTCACATTTTTTTTTTTTTCAGAAACATAAAAAACATTTATTCTGTCACACAATGCTTCATCTAAACTGTATTACTCTAAACACACGCACACACGCACATGCATGCACACACATAAGCACACTCGCACATGCACACGCACACATATCCACTCACACACATATTTACAAACATATGCATTTACACATACACACACACACACACCACACACATACATGCACGCATATATTTACCCTCACATACACAAACACATATATATACTTACATACACACATATATACATTTACACACACATACGTATATATATATTTACACGCTCATACACACGTATATACATTTACACACTCATCCACGTATATATATTTACACACTCATCCACGTATATATATTTACACACTCATCCACGTATATATATTTACACACTCATCCACGTATATATATTTACACACACATACACGTATATATATTTACACACACATATGTAGACACACACGCACATACATTCATACAAAGAAAGAGAAAGAAGAGAATTGGTGAAGTTCTAACAGTATTAGAGCATTATTTGTTCCAATTCCCTGTTTTCTAAGATCAAATCCCACTGAAGTCCACTTTACCTTTCATCCTTTGAGGGTTCAATAAAACAGATTGACAAGAACTCTTTTAATGTCAAGCAAGGTGCCCTGCTGTTTTGGGGCTGTTTGCATAGGGTCATTTTGGTCAGCTGAAAGCAGTTTCGACACAAACTTGGCAGACATGTGTCTCATACCCAAATCTTCATTGATAATGGACTGAATTGAACCATAGCTAATCTGCACATCCTCTGATAACTCACGGATGATGAGACGACGATTTTCCCCTCACAGCGGCACACACATCTGCGATGTTTTTCTCAGTTCTGCTGGTTGCAGGTCTCACAGAACATTCGTCAATATCGACATTTTTTCGGTCATCTTAGAAATGTCTGAATGACTTGTACACTTGTGTGCAGCACATACACTCTTCCCCATGCACTTTCTGCAACTTTGCGTAGGCTTCTAAGCAGGTATCACCATGACAACTTTCTTTCTCAAGGACAATGCGACGATCACACGCTACACACCTTCCTTCCAAGCACTGCTGTAAACAGCAAGAGTGAGCTGGAATGTTTAAACTTTGCGCGCATGCATATCAGAGATCAAGGTGAATCTGTGCCAAGCGGCTTGACCCTATGTCCTCCAGCTTCGTTACTATGGCAACAGTCTGGATACTTATTGGTCAGACCTTGTCTATATATATGTGCGTGTATCTTTGTCTGGATTTGTCCTCCCATCACCACTTGACTACTGGTGTTGGTGTGTTTACATCCCTATAACTTAGCAGTTCGACAAAAGAGACTGGAATAAGTACTTGGCATAAGAAGTAAATCCCAGAGTTATGTTTCACTAAACCCTTCAAGGTGGTACTCCAGCATGGCCTTGACTGCAACAAGTAAAAGAGTATATACACACACACACACACACACATATATGCACACACACACACATATATATGCACACACACACATACATACATGCACATATATATATACACACACACTTATATGCATACACACGCATACATACACATACACACACACGATACATAGACACATGTACGAATGAAGATTCATGCTTGTTCTTGTTGTGGCTGTTATTATTAAAAATTATTGGCGTGGCTGTTGTTGTTGTTGTAGTAGCTTTGGCAACAGTTGTTAATTAAATTCACCATACTATATCCATGCATCTCCCCAGAGAACCTCACATCTACCTACAACCAACAATCCGCAGCTGCAATATTTCATTCTTGATGCCTTCCTACCCCCACCCACCCATGCCGTCTCACTGTTGTTTTCTTTTCTTTTTCTCTTTCGGTTTTTCTTTTTCTTTTTTTTTCTTTTCTTTTACTGCCAACAGTTATTTCATCATTTGCCATTTTATCTTCTAGTTTTCTTGTGTGTGTGTGCGTGTGTGTGTGTGTGTGTGTGTGTGTTTCTTTTATTCTTTTACTTGCTGCAGTCATTTTTGATTGTGGCCATGCTAGAGCACAGCCTTAAAGGGTCTCCTAGTCGAAGAAATCAACCTCAGGACTTGTTCTTTGTAAGCCCAGTACTTATTCCGTCGGTCTCTTTTGCCAAACCACTAAGTTAAGGGGATGCAAAGGCACCAACATCGGTTGTCAAGCGATGGTGGTGGGGGGGGACAAGCACACACTCATGCGACAGATATACCAAATCCACTCACAAAGCTTTGGTCGGCCCGAGGCTATGGTAGAAGACACTTGCCCAAGGTGCCACGCAGTGGGACTGAACCCGGAACCATGTGGTTGGGAAGCAAGCTTCTTACCACACAGCCATGCTTGCGCCTATGTGTGTGTATGTATATGTGTATGTATGTAATAGGCAGAGATATAATTATGTGTTTAAAAGTTTGCTTTCCAATCACATGGTTTCTGGTTCAGTCACACTGCTTGGCATCAGCCTTGTGAGTGGATTTGGTAGATGGAAACTGAAAGAAGCCTGTCATTATATTATCTTTTACTTGTCTCAGTCCTTAGACTTCAGTTATGCTGAGGCTCTGCCTTAAAGAATTTGTAGTTGAATGAAATGGCTTCAGTTATCATCATCATCATTGTTTAATGTCTGCTTTCCATGCTGGCATGGGTTGGACGGTTTGACTGCGGACTAGCAAGCCAGATGGCTACACCAGGCTCAATCTGGTCTGGCAATGTTTCTACTGCTGGATGCCCTTCCTAACACCAACCAGTCCCAGAGTGTAGTGGGTGCTTTTTATGTGCCACCAGCACGAGAGCCAGTCAGGCAGTTCTGGCAATGATCATGCTCGAATGTGTCACCAGCATGGGAGCCAATCTGTGGCCTTGGCAACGATCATACTCAGATGTGCTTTTAACGTTCCACTACCACGAGTGCCAATTGGCAGTACTGTCATTGGCCACGTCAGCGATATTTTTTTTGTTTCCATCTACCAAATCCACTTGTAAAGCTTTAGTCAGCCCAAGGCAATAGTAGAAGGTGCCTGTCCAAAGAGCCACGCAATCAGAATGAATCTGGGACCAGGTGGTTTCTGACTGAGAGGATGTAAAACTCCTTTCAAACTTATACCTGGTGAAGGACTTTGTCTGAAATGTTATATTTTCCACACCTCAAAGCTGTACTTTTCTTTCTTTTTTTTTTTTTTGTTTTTTTTTTGTTTTTACTAAATAACAACTGAGGTAGCCTTCATATACAGGAGGTGTACTGAAACATTAAACAAGATGAGCACCCAGGAAACAGATCCTCTTGGCTGCCCAGAAGGCACTCTAAAAGTAGCCAATAGTTTGTTATTGCAGTGACCAAATTAGCAGTGGAGAAGATTGCTATGAGAGTATAGTGGCCTGAGTAAGACCAAGTTGGGGAAAAGTTCAGAGGGCTACTGTGTCTACTAGCAACAAAGGGCATCTCTCTGATTGAATGGAAGTGCATGGCTTAGGGTTAGGTTTTAGACTCATGATAGTAAAATTGTGGTTTCAATTCCCGGACCAGGAGATGTGGCATTTTTGAGCAAAACACTTCATGCTGCTCGCTTTTACACATTTAGCAAAAATGAGTAATCCCGTAATGGACTGGGAAGAACATTGTGGAAGAATGTGTGTGTGCGTGTGCGTGTGTGTGTGTGTGTGTGTGTGTGTGTGTGTGTGTGTGTGTGTGTGCCAAGGAAACGGACCCAGCGAGTCTATATGATTTGGGAAGGACCTTTAGCCTTATCTTTGTCTATGTCTCTGACTGAAGGGTATCTAAACTGTGGTGCTTACATGGCAGTACCATCTGGGCCCTAAATACAGACGATTTGTGAAGGCTAGAAAGAAATGAGGAAAGTGTCCTTCGTTGGATGTGTAAATATCACTGAGCAGGAAAGATGCCTGGCAATATCTCCCACCCTCTCTCTCCCCTTATCACACCTCTTTCCTTTCTCTCTCTCCCCCTCTCCCACCCTCTCTCTCCCCTTATCACACCTCTTTCCTCTCTCTCATTCCCCCTCTCTCACCCCTCCTCTCATCCCCCTCTCTCTATCATTCCCCCTATCTCTCTCTCTCACTAATTCCCCCTATCTATCTATCTCTCTCTCATTCCCCCATCAATCCATCCTCTCTTAACACCTCCTCTCCTATTCATCTTTCTTTTTTTCTGTTGGTGGAGCCTCTTTACCTTTTGCAAGTTACAAGGTGACCTTACAAATGCTGGTGCAATGAAACCCCCCCCCCTGCAAAAGCACTCAGTGGTTGGCCTTAGGCAGGGCATCCAGCCATTGGAAACAATGCCAAAACAGACATTGGAGCACAACATGTTCCTCCCACTTGTCGGATCCTGTCAAAACAGTCCAATCGATGCCAACTTAGAAAACGGATGTAAAATGGTAATGTTAGACACACACACACACACACACACACATATGTATATATACTCACACATGGTGATATTTACATTGGGATGTATTTTGATCTGTCTTGAGAATATGTACATATACATACTCAAGTGTACATCCATATATATAAATATATGTACTATATATATAATATATACACACATATATGTGTGCATATATACACATACGTTTATATATACACCTACATATGTATATATGCATATACATGTGTATATACATATGTATATATGCATATACATGTGTATATACATATGTATATATGCATATACATGTATATATACATATATATATATGCATACACATGTGTATATACATATGTATGTATATATACATTTACATGTGTGTATATATATATATATATATATATATATATATACATGTTTGTATATATACATACACACATAGTAGGAGAAAGACCACCCTCCAGGTTGTATTCTGCTTAGGCCCTTGATAATATTTTCACATTTGATTCTCTATTCTAATGGTTTTTATGTTATTTTATGTTTGATTATTTCTTTATATTCACGTGCTTTAGCAAACATTACTTTCATTATTTTATCACAGTCATAATCTCTCTTTTTTTTAAACAAACATCACTGTAGTCCAACAACAGCGGGGGGGGGGGGGGGGGAAGCAGTTTGTCAAGTTTTACCTTCCCCTCAAAGCAACATAGATTTCATTTCAGCAGCCCATCTGTAAACTTTGCAGTGTGAGAGAGTGAAAGAACATTGCAATTAATGAATGAAATTAATATGAAATGAAAAAATCATATAAATAAAAGGGCATTACCACAGATGTATACGCCCCAAATTTGTTGCCTTATGACATCCAGAAATATGGATACTTAACAAAATTTTCTACAAATACCACTTAGATGTTATGGCTTTAGAGTATATAGGGATTTATGGGAAAGAATTTTTTCGAGGGGTTGGAGAAAGGAATTTTTGGAAAATTCACATAATCTGACTTTTTTTCCCCTCATAACTTTCAGGAAAATGGGTATCTTTTAATGAAAGTTTATACAAATCCCTTTCAAACAGCATAGAAATTAATATTTTCAGAGGGAAAAGTGAGTGATTTAAGGGCGATTTGGCTGTTGTTTCTAGCACATCCAAAGACAACCCTCCTTGTTTATCACTCTCGCATGTATTAATGTTTTCGGTTAGGAAATATATTTTCTTGAGTGGTTGGCGTTAGGAAGGGCATCCAGCTGTAGAAACTCTGCCAAATCAGATTGGAGCCTGGTGTTGCCATCCGGTTTCACCAGTCCTCAGTCAAATCATCCAACCCATGCTAGCATGGAAAGCGGACATTAAACGATGATGATGATGATGACACACACACACACAGCTTCCCTTAATTGAGGTGGGGGTAAAAATTTAGATTACAATTCATTTTGTTGCTTATAGTCCACCAATGGACCATGCGTGTGTTACTTCAGCATCATCATTCCATAAAATGTGTTTAGTGGGAGAAAATGATTGAAAAAAAACATCAATACATGTGAGAGTGAAAAGGGAGAGTGGTTTGGGTTGTGCTAGAAACAACAGTGAAATCTCCCTTGAATTGCTCACCTTTGCCTCTGAAAATACAATTTTTTTACCAAAAAGGCTCCTCCCATGGTTTTTAAGTTAAAAAGGAAAATGGACAAAATCAGTCCAGTCAGTTATTTATTCTAAGGCTTATAGCATTTCAAACAGCCATAACAACAAAATTGTGTTACAAAAATTATACGGGTATTTTTTAAAAATTTTCATTCAATAAATAATGTTATTACATATACATTAATAGAATAAACTGTTGGTTTTCCAAATAGCGAATTAAAACTTGAAATGACAACGTTAAAAGAGAAAGTGAGAGACTTTGCAAATGAAAATGGAATACTCTGCAGTGAATGCAATGAATATTTAAATTTGTGAATAATTGGATGCAGTGAATGCAATGAATATTTAAATTTGCGAGAAATTGGAGTTGAAAAATTCAATAAACTTGAGAAATCGAAATTATAGGAAATTTCTTAGAACATGAATTTATAAAAATATTTCCAGACGGTCAACCCTTTAATAACTGCTTACACACACACATTTATCATCATCATCGTTTAACGTCCGCTTTCCATGCTAGCATGGGTTGGACAATTTGATATTTAAAGATCGCAATACATGTATTAAAGCGCTACTAATAGTTTCAGATGTTGAGAGAGCACAAACATATTCTTCAGACACAAACCACATATATACACGTGTGTATACATGCACGTGCATACACATGCATCATGTATATATATATATATATATATATGTAAGAGGAAGATATAGATGTCCATTGCACCCAGGCGTGTATACATTTTTGTTTGTATACAATTACACATACCTAATATTTATGTTTCTGTCTGAATGAATGAGTGGATAAATATATCTACACACATATATTTCAATGTGCATCTCTACCACCACCATCACTACCATAGACCAGCTAGCCATACCATCATCACCATGGAAACATTGTTAGTTATTCTTTTTCTTTTACTTTTTATATATTGTTTGTGTTTTGTTTTTTTGTTTTCTTTTTCTTACCCTTTTCTCATTATTAAAATAACTTTCTGATCATTACCGTCAGCATGCACCACTGACTAACGATGTCTGGATGGTGATAACGAGGCTGATGATAACAATAATGGTGATGACGGTTATGATGATGATATTGGTAGCAATGTCTGTAGAGATAGGGTGATCATGATGATGATGATGGTGAAGGGTGATGATGATGATGATGACGGTGGTGGTGGTATGGTGACTGTTAGTGCTAATGTTTGATGTCTATGGCGGGGATGTATGTAATGGTGACATTGATGTTTGTGATGGTGCAGTGGTGCTGGTGATGGTTGGGGATGGTGGTGCAGATTACGGTAGTGATGGCGGGATGGTGGTGTTGGGAGATGGTAATAGCTGTGGCGGGGTAGGGGATGATGGGGATAATGATGACAGCAATAGGGGTGATGGTAGTATCTGTGACGGTGGTGGTGGTGGAGTTGGTAGTAGCGGTGGAGGGAGGCAAATGACGGAGAGGATGATGATGGCAATAGGGATGATGATGATGATAGTGGTGGAGATGGCAATGGTGATTGTACTGATGATGATAGTGGTGTTGATGATGTTGATGTTAGTGATAGGGATGGGGACGGATTTTGGTGGTGGTGGTGATGAAAGCCAAGATAAAGGTGATGGTATCTGTGGCAATGGCAGTGATGATAAAGGTAAAGGAAGAAGCCCACGACGATGGTTATGTTGTTGTTGTTGTTGGTGGTGGTGGTGGTGAAGATGGTGATAACAAGCACCTGCTAATCCGCTTCTTTACAGTTAGATATTTTTTTTTTGCTTTTGATTTCTTCACCCTGCCTTCCACCCCACTCCCTCGTCCACCCCACCCCCACCACCACACTCTTCATCCCCCCTCTCCTGTACCACCACCACCACCAGCTAAGATATCTTAAGAATTCTTTTCATTCCCAAACGATTGAATACCTCCTGCCTATGTCTGTGAATGTGGCTGTTTTCGTACTGCCACCCACCTCTACTGCACCAAGACAACAGCATATCTACCCTGCTCCCTACCCCTCGCTCCTACTCCCCCACTCCTCCTACTGGTTCCACATTGTCAGATAAACCTATGTAGTTTAATATATTACAGGTGGCTATGTAGTGGTATCCCACCACCACAACCACCACCAGGGTGGATGGGAGGTAGGGTACCATGATTATAATACACGTAAGGCTTATGTAATTCATTATGTTTCAACTGACTTAGTGGGTGGTAAATGGAAGATATCTTATGGGTAAAAAGTTTTGCAGCCACCACATGGCTGGTGTTAGTAAGGGTGAGAGGATATCTTGATGGGCTGGTTGAGATTTTGGATCTGTTTTCTGAGTTCAGATCCTTTCAATCAAGAGGTGGAAATTAGTCATTGCCCAGTTTATCCCTCAAGCAGTGGGACTTAAATTGATTGTGGTCAGAGACCCCTGTTATAGGCAGGCAATCTTTTGAAGGCAGTAGATTGACAAAAACTGTTATAATGTCCGACTGGGCACCTTGTTATTCTTTCTGGCCACGATGCCTGCTAAATTTCCCCAACCTCTAACCCCTTCCAATTACAAACTTATAAGAAATTTCGAATAGATCTAAGTAAACCTTCAACTAACTGCAAATTATTACTCAAATGTAATCTCCTTGCCCTGAATTCCTATACAAATCTAACATATAGCACTTGGCTTTAAATACATGCTTGAAGGAGCCCAAGCAATGAGGAGGAGACCCTTCCCCCACTCCATCAATCATAAATGACCATGGGATTGCACCTAGAAAGTCCTCCTCCTCATAAGTCCTGGGGTTGCTTATTTTTGACTAAAATAATATAAAATAATATAAAAGCCAACATGGGAGGAGCAGAGATTTACAAGTGATGTATCAGCTTAACACTACAATGGAAAGGGAAAGTGTCTTAATGTTTCGGACATTAGCCCTTCATCAGAAGAAACAGAATATTGAAGGAGTAAGAGAAATAGACAGGGTGAAGTAAAACAGATGGTTGAAGGGTTAAAACCCAGATAGGAATGTTGTTGTGGTGTGGGAAATGGGGTTGGGGGTCCAGCTGGGCGAGAAGTACAGGTGTGTTGATGGATTCAACCTCAGAATTTAAACTTTAGAATTTAGATTGGATTATTGCTCAGATTACTTTTGATATCCAATCACTGCTACTTGCATATATGTGTGTGTGTGTGTGTGTGTGTGTGTGTGTATGTATATATATATTTATGTGTGTGTGTGTGTGTTTGTGTATGTGTATAAGTATATATGTGTTTGTGTGTGTATGTATGTATATATATATATATATATATATATATATATATATATATATATATGCATATGCACAGGTGTGGTTGTGTAGTAAGAAGCTTGCTCTCTAACAATAAGGTTCTCTGTTCAGACCCACAGTGTGGCACCTCGGCCAAGTGTCTTCTACTATAGCCTTGGGCTGACCAAAGCCTTCAGTGGATTTGGTAGACGGAAACAGAAAGCAATGTGTATATCTATATCTATATATTTATGTTTAGTGTCTCCCCACCATCAGTGCTTGACAACCAATGTTGGTGTGTGTATGTTCCCGTAACTTAGCGGTTTAGCAAAAGAGTCCGATTGAATAAGTACTAGGCTTACTAATCATAAGTCCTGGGGTTGCTTATTTTTGACTAAAAACACTCTTTAAGGCAGTGCTCCAGCATGGCTGCAGTCAAATGACTGCAACAATTGAAAGAATAAAAGAATATATATATATATATATATAGTTAATTCGAGGAAGTTATATCCTCATTAGGGATTATATAATTCAAGATATTCTACTGGTTAATCTCTATTATATAATGCGAAAGTCACTGGTCTATGTTAGGGATTATTAAAATTATATTATTATCAATATCGAAGGAAAAAGAAAATGGAGAAAAAATGGATGTATGAACAATTTATTTGTATTTTATAAAATGATGAAAATATCTTTTAAAAAACATAATCGTACAAATAAACTGATTACAAGTTGTAAAGCTAAAAAAAAAAAATAAAATAAAAGAACGTACAAATGTTTTTCAATCATAAGCACTTGGTTAATTGCTAAGAAAGGTATTGTATTCTAACTATACGGAATAAGACTTTTTTAGGGTTAACTATGAGCTTAAGTCCGACCCAATATAGTTAGAATATGATACCTTTCTTAGCATTTAACCAAATGCTTAGAACTTCTAATCAACTAGGCGATCGGACTGAAGTATATATGCATGTTCCTTTATTTATTTATTTTTAGTTTTAGTTTTACAACTTGTAATCAATTTATTTGTAGTGATGTTTTTTAAAAGAAATTTTCATCATTTTTATAACCGACAAATAAATTATTCATACAGCCATTTTTTTTCTCCATTTTCTTTTTTTCTTCTTCAATATTTAAGGCATATTACTTTGAGGTACTCTATATATTTTCAAAATGTGCCTAACCTAATGGAGAAATCGTAACAATCAAGCTCAGACCAGATTTAATTTTTATTACGATAATACCTAAATAACATATGTATTAGATTTTAGAGAATTTTTAATGTCATGCTCACAAAATGCCTTTCAATATTATATTTTTTATGAACGGCTGCGTGTCTGTTGCAAATAAGACAAATGCACTTATCTATTTCAATAAAAAACATAAAGCTCAGACCATTTTGGATCAAACAAAGCATGTTCTTTAGCACTTCTTTTTTTAAGGATTTTTATAACCGCTTGCCATATTGATAATTTATTTATTTATGCGCCTCATGGGCCCGGTTTCTCGGTTTCTATGGCGTATGTGTTCCCCACACATCGCAGCTTTACTCAAGAAACAGGAAGAAAGAGTGAGAGAAAGTTGGGGTGAAAGAGTACAACAGGGGTCGCCACCACCCCCTGCCGGAGCCTCGTGGAGCTTTTAGGTGTTTTCATTCAATAAACACACACAACGCCCGGTCTGGGAATCGAAACCGCGATCCTCCGACCGCGAGTCCGCTGCCCTAACCACTGGGCCATTGCGCCTCCCGCCATATTGTGATAAATGGTATCGAAAAATTGATTCAACAAAGTTATAAACCAGTTGATTTTATATTATCACTTTCGGGATTTTTATTATTACCGCTGCCTGGGAAAATTAAAACCCAACTGGCTCGTAGTCCTGGTGCATGCGTTCAGTGTTGTAAATGAAGATATTGTTTGGTTCTGCAAGGCTTAACTTAATTTCTCTCTTCCTTGTCCACACAGGTGTTGACAAGTGAATGGGTCGAGAAGGATGGTAACTGATAAAACCCGATGGCAGATGAAAGTAGTTCTTTTGACCTTCTTGACACCGACTGATAGCAAAAACGAGCCCACCCCCATCCTTTTGAAAAAAGTTATTTTTCACTGCTTTTTCAGAAAAAAAAACGTAATATTTGTTTATAATCCTGTGTCCGCAAAACCCCAAATTAGTAGTTTCTGTTTCGTTAAAGCTTTACCAATTTGTTTTTGATTTTTAATAGATTTTCTAAATATTTTTTTTCGTCATCGATTGACAGAAAGAGGGTCAGTGTCAATTTCTGAGATTTTTTTTCGTAAAAACATGGAAAGTGAAATAGGGAGGAAAATTTAACTACTTGAAATTCTTGGATATGAATAATTTTTACACAGTATTTTCTCACTGGCGGGGCCCCAGCATGGCCACAGTGTCATGGCCGAAATGTATAAAAGAATCTTTCAGCTTTCATTTCATATAAAACATTCTTTGATACATGCAATGTATTTTTAGTTTTCTCAGAGTGTAGTTGGGTCAGAAGCGGGTAGCACAAACCTAGCAATATCTGTTTTATAGTGAAAACCAAATTTCCATAAGTCATAGTGGAAACCTGACCTATGTCGCAAACAGACAGACATATGAGTGTTGTATAAATTTTATAATTGAAAAATTGACTTTATTTTGTCCATATAAGTGTATCAGCCTGCAGGTGCAATAAAATGGGGGCCAGCTAGTTTATTGATATTTAGCAGAAACAACAGTGACTGAAGGTCCGAGAGTTTTGTGTGTTGGATATATATATATATATATATATATATATATATATATATATATATATATATAGTTTTAGGGAAAAGAACCAAGTTTCAAGAACTCATCGATGAAAATCCACTATCACATATAGAAAAATTAATAATTAAAAGCACAATAAATGAGTATAATATAAAACAAATTAAATATCATCATAAGATATATATATATATGTATGTAGGAGTGGCTGTGTGGAGAGAGATAGAGTGAATGAGAGGGAGTAAAAGAGAAAAAAGAAATGAGAAAGGTTTGTCAGGTAGGGAGAAGGAGTTATTTGAAACCCTGACCACTCTGTAACCAGTAGTAGTAGTAGTACTTACCGACAAAACTTTGAAATGCTAATCCAAGAATAAATAGCACGGTAAACAGAAGTTGCATAATTTGGTGGTGATTTTGATATTGGGTAGATTTGCCTCCGTTTTGTAATCCAGAGTTGTTGGCCTTGATCATTTGAGATCCTGGAAAGGAGAAGAAGAAGAACAAGGGTTAAGAGAGTAGAATGAGAGGTGGAGGAGGAGAGAGAGAGAGAGAGAGAGAGGAAGGCTGGAAGAGAGTAAGAAAGATATGTAACTAAAGGGAGATAGATTGAAAGAGAGATAATTCAAAGGGTCAGCCTTGTCACACTCTGTGTCACGCTGAACATCCCCCGAGAACTACGTTAAGGGTACACGTGTCTGGAGTGCTCAGCCACTTGCACGTTAATTTCACGAGCAGGCTGTTCCGTTGATCGGATCAACTGGAACCCTCGACATCATAAGTGACGGAGTGCCAACAACAACACAACAACAATGCTGGTTTGAACACTATAGGGTGGAAATAGGAAGTTTGTATCAGTAGACTAAAGGTGGCCTCAGGTAAATTGATACCGAAAGGGTTAGTACATATCTTTCGGTGTCAGTACGTACATTTTTCATCTTAGTCATTGCTCATATCAGCTGATACCTTTTAATAAACAATCTCTCTCTAACCACACACTCTACCATTTTAACCACTTCTGTGACAGTGTTTCTTTTAAAAATACACTGCCTTTGTTTCAATTAATTGTTAAAATAATGAATAATTTAGTAAAATAACTTTTGTCATTAATTAAGCTTGTATTCAGAACATAAATTAACGTAATATTTTAATGGAAAATTTAAATTTAGATTGCTTTAAAACAGGAAGTTTGTGCCCTAGAAACAGGAGTGGTTTCGGGTATGGTGGTATCTGGAAGGAATGTGTCAAAGGATTTTGTCCAACATGCTAATGGTTCTGCCAACTCACTTCCTTAATAATCCTTTCTATTATAGGTACAAGGCATGAAATTTTTTTGGTGGGAGGGGTCTGGTCGATTACATCTACCCCTGTGCTCTACTGGCACCTTATTTCATGGACCCGGAAAGAATGAAAGGCCAAGTCGACCTTGATGGTAGTTGAGCTCATTGTAGGACGAAATACCACTTAGCATTTTTTCCGGCATGCTAACAATTCTGCTAGCTTGCCACCATAATAATAATATTGGGGCAAACAAGGACAGACAGAGGGATTAAGTCAATTACATCAACCCCAGCATGTAACTGGTACTTAATTGACCCTGAAAGGATGAAAGACAAAGTTGACCTCGGCGGAATTTGAACTCAGAACATAGCGACAGGCAAAATACCGCTAAGCATTTCGTCCAGCATGCTAATGATTCTGCCAGCTCACTGCCAATGATGATGATAATAATAATAATAGTAATTTCAAATTTTGGCACTAGGCCAGCAATTTCTGGAGAAGGGGTAAGTCAATTACATCAACCCCCAGTGCTCAACTGGTACTTATTTTATTGACCCCGAAAAGATGAAAAGCAGTCGAACTTGGCAGAATTTGAACTCCGGATATAAAGACATATGAACTGCCATGGAGCATTTTTCCCGGCATGCTAACGATTCTGCCAGCTTGCCATCATCATCATCATCATCATCATCATCATCATCATCATCATCATCATCATCATCATCATCATCATCATCATCATCATCATCATCATCATCATCATCATCATCATCATCATCATCATCATCATCATCATCATCATCATCGTCGTCATCGTCGTCGCCGTCGTCGCCGTCGTCGCCGTCGTCGCCGTCGTCGCCGTCGTCGCCGTCGTCGTCGTCGTCGTCGTCGTCGTCGTCGTCGTCGTCGTCGTCGTTGTTATTATTATTATACAAGGCCAGTAATTTCAGGGGAAGGGGTATGTTGATTACACTGATGCCAGTGTTCAACTTGTACTTATTTATCGACCCCGAAAGAATGAAAAGCAAAGCTGACCTTGTTGGAATTTGAACTCAGAAAGTGAAGACAGATGAAATGCTGCTAAGCATATCGCCTGGCATGCTAACGATTCTGCCAGCTCTCCGTCTTAATAATGATATTAATAATAATGGTTTCTGATTTAGGTGTAAGGTCCTAATTTTGAGGGAGAAGATTTAGTCAATACTGTGGACCCAGTACTTTTTGTTGACCCTGAAAGAACGAAAGGTAAAGTTGACTTTGAATCAATTTGAAACCAGAACACAAAGAGCTGGGAAAAATATTGGTTTCTAATTTTGGCTCAAGGGGAACAAGTTTGTGGGAGGGGATAAGTCAATTACATTGAGCCCAGTGTTTCGCTGGTACTTATTTTATCGACCCTGAAAGGATGAAAGGCAGTTGAACTTGGCAGAATTTGAACTCAGATCATAGCGACATATGAACTGCCATGGAGCATTTTGTCCGGCATGCTAACGATTCTGTCAGCCTACCACCTTAAAGAGCAGGAGGAAATATTGCAAGACATTTTAATGACATTCTAGCATTTCTGCTAGCTCAATAAAAGTAATAATATCAATTAGCCATTCATCACTCCTTTTATTTATATCATTAGTCACGATACTACCTTAATCCTTTTTACAACTGTGACACATTTTCACCTGTATTTTCTATCTAAAGAAAACTGCGCTCTCATACACACACACACAGAGAAGTATAGTGTGTGGGTGGGCTTTGTCTTTTCTTGCTTATCATAATTCTTCTTACCTTATAATATGACAATGAAAACATTGTAAGTCTGGGGCGTCTCCAAATTTAACCAATAAATTTTACATAAAGTTATACATTTACATTTACACACACACACAACTGCACACAAACTATATATATATGTGTGTGTGTGTGTGTCTGCATGCAAGTATTTCTATATATAGGTAATATATACGTGTGTGTGTGTGTGTATATATATATATATATATATATACATATATACATAGATTTCAAAATGTCTAGTTAGAATAGAGGCAGCTGACGTAGGATTAATTCCAAGTGGCTATGTTTTCCTATGTGTTCGTTCCATGGTCTGTAGTTCATTGTTCTAACGTCCTGTACCCTGATATGCATCTATATACACATGTAGATGTAAGTATGTACATATGTGTGTATACATGTATATATATTCTTTGTATTATATATATATATATATATATATATATATATATAAACTACTCTCACTAGTGACCTGTTTTACATTAACTAGTACTCCAATGGCTTAACTGTCCTACAAATATTGTCTACATAAACATTACATGATATATATATGCACATACAGGTGCTTTGGTGATGGTGCCATAAAAAGTGTTGGTGCAGCGTAAAAAGCACTGATGATGGTGCCATGTAAAAAAAAAAAAAGCACTTGTGACAGTAGGAAACACACATAAACATGTATAAATTTATCATGTAGGCAGGGTTATAATCCAAGGTGTGTCCCCATGAAGCACATCTGCTTATTGCAGTTCTCGAAAGTATATCCAAGGATATTGTGATCTGTATGAGAGTTGGAAACACTGGAGAATCCTGTTAAATACTGGAAAATATTCATTGAGGAGCAATAAATATGCACCACCATCTGATCTCCTTTTCTTACCTAATTTCTGTTGAAATACACTGCTTTTGTTTCCAGTAATTTTTTTTTTTTTGGTGGGGTGAGGGGACCAAGAATTTAGCAAGGTATGGTGTGTGGTAAAGAAGCTTGCTTCCCAACCACATGATTGTGGGTTCAGTCCCACTGCATGGCACTTTGGGCAAGTTTCTATACACATACGCGCGCACACACACACACACATATATATATATATATATATATATATATATATATATATATAGCCATGATAGATTGCTAGCCACTAAACCTTTTTCTATTTTCTCTCCGTTTATTTCTGTGTTCCTTTCTGTCAAAGAGCTTAGGCTTGAAACGTAAAAGACTTTCTCACTTCCCGAGCGTTAAACTAATACATCTGTTTGTTGTTTACACACCCATCTTCGTCTTTTGTTCTTTTGTATTTTTCACTATATATATATATATATATATATATATATATATATATATATATATATATATATACACACACACACACACGTGTGTGTGTTTCTTTGTGTCTGTTTGTCTACCGTCACTGCTTGACAGCCGGTGTTGGTGTGTTTACATCCCTGTAACTTAGCGGTTTGATATAAGAGACCAATAGAATAAGTACTTGGCTTAAAAAATGTGCTTAAGAAAAAGGTGGTGCTCCAGCATGGCCGTAGTCAGATGACTGAACCAAGCAAAATAATAAGAGTAAAATAACTTTATTATGTATCTGGTAAATATAAAATTCTAATGGAAAGTTTAAATCTAGATCATTTTAAAACAAAGTTTATCTCGTAGAAGTCAGGAGTGGTGTTTTTGTCATATTGGTGTCAAGGGGTTTAAAGACCAATCATTTATCTTCCCTTCTCATTACATGGCTTTATCATCTTGGTCATCTCTCTATCATGTGATACTTTTTAAAACGATAGAAAGATGAACGAGATGGCCTTTTGTTGCCATATTTCCATTAAAATATACTGCTTTTGGAGTAAAGATTGTTTGCCAACATAACATGGCAGTCCTGGTTTAGGACGAATGTTGCTGTAATTTAGTCCCGGGAGGCATCATCTCCAGCTGGCTATACGGCATGATCTGTGTCCTTATATTTTCAAACAAGGGAATCTAGCACCCCCACTCAGCTCAAAACAAAATCGTGATGACAACCGATGCTGGTGTGTTTACGTCCCTGTAACTTAGCTGTTCAGCTAAAGAGACCGATAGAATAAGTACTAGGCTTAAAAAGAATAAGTCCATGGGTTGATTAGCTCGACTCAAAGGCAGTGCTCCAGCATGGCCGCAATCAAATGACTGAAACAAGTAAAAGAGTATATATATATATATATATATACACACACACACACACACACACACACACACACACACACACACACACACACACACACACACACACACACACACACACACACACACAGATGTGGTGGGCTTTTTTCTACTTGCCATTCAGCAATGTTTCATCATAAAACTGCTCTTCATTCGAACTTGGAATGGATGGACGGATGGATGGATGAATGAATGATAGATACTGGCTAAGAGCTGTTTATGTAGTGTCTAGTCAGGGCAGGACAAAACATGGAACAAATATATTTATTGGCTTTTGACGTTATTGGCGTAAACAGCATACAGGTCGGTGATGCGTGACCCAAACAGTGTTTGTACAAGTTTTTGCTGAGAAAGAACGTGTCTGGCACTGCACCAAATTGGTCACTGAAGCAAATCTATAACAAGAGACCAGAGTTATATGAAATTTAATAATGACATTGTTGTCTAGTGTATTGAATAGTCTGAGGCATTGTATAGCTATAATAACAATGACAACAGCAATAATAATAATAATAATAATAATAATAATAATGATAATAGCAAAAATAGACGTATAGAACCCTCTTAAATATAAGACAGCTCGACTGTGGAAAATGAAGAATGTGAAGATAGTGCCAATTATTGTTGGGTCCTTTGGGGACAGTGTGAGAAAGCTTCAAGGGGAATATATAAAGGAAATGGGAACAGAATATTCAATAGAACTGTTACAAAAGTTCCGTGTCCTTGGCACAGCCAGAATAATCAGGAAAGTATTTGATAGTTGAAAAGAACTGATCGTATGGTACTGTAGATTGCCGCAAAATCTGAGTTCCAAAAAGAATAATATAATAATGTAGTGTGAAGATAGTGGCAATTGTTGTTGGGTCCTTTGGGGACAGTATCAAATGGCATCAAGAGGAATATAAAGGAAATGGTAATAGAGTGCCTAGTAGAATTGTTACAAAAGACTTGCCTCCTTGTCACTGCCAGAATTACAAGGAAAGTATTAGATAGTTGAAAAGGACGGCACGGTACTGTAGGCAGCAGGTAGCAGGCCCACTATGCATGCAAGACACTAACAGTTCAACAAAATCTGAGTTTATATTTGTGTGTCTTTGTCTCTGTCCTCAACCACCACTTGTTGGAATGTTTATACCCCTATAACTAAGTGGTCTGGCAAAAGACACCGATAGAATAAGTACCTGGCTTATAAAAAAAATAAGTACTGGAGTCAATATATTTGGCGAAGAATTCTTCAAAGTGGTGCCCCAGTATGGCTGCTGTCTAATGACTGAAACAAGTAAAAGATAAAAGATATATATTTAAAAATTTTGATGTATCAAAATGTTTTAAACAGAAAACCTCTCCATTATAGAAAACCTCCTCATTATAGGAAAGATCTTAATTATGGGAGAAACATTTTTACTTACTAATTAATCAGTTCACATGATAGAAGTTCTATACAATAATATTTAAAAGGATTTATTTAAATGACTATTGTACTTAGATTTCCATAATGGATTGATTGATTACATGTTCATAAACAAACAATAAATCCTCCATGGAAATGTGTGTGCAATAGTCAATCAAATGAACTGTATTACAGATATATGCACACATACATATATATATATATTTATGCACACATATTTTCATACATACACATATGTATACGTGTGTGTATGTATGTATATATATATATATATATATATATATATATAATATACACACATACATTCCTTGTAAGCCTAGTACTTATTCTATCAATCACTTTTGCTGAGCTGCTAAGTTACAGGGACATAAACACACCAGCATTGGCTGTCAAGCAATCGCAGGGGGACACACATACATACACACACACACACACATATATATATATTCATATGTATTTATGTACATACAGGACAGGCTTTTTTCCAGTTTCTGCCTACCAAATCCATGCAAGGTTTTGGTCTGCCCGAGGCTATAGTAGAAGACACTTATCCAAGGTGCTATTCCGTGGGACTGAACCCGGAACCATGTGGTTGGGAAGCAAGTATCTTACCACACAGCCATACTTGTGCCCAAGTAAAACTATTGTGTCTATTGAAAGACGATCTCTGTTTGGCTATTACACTGTGAAACATTTGTTTCACTGGGCTGATGGATCGGCCTCAAGGTCCTTTCAGCTTGTATCACTTGGGCCAATCAATTGACCTGGGTGTCCAAAGAGGGTTAAGGATGTACTTTTGGTAACAAAGGACCTTTGATGATACTGAAGGTCCAGATATCAAAGTGGTTTGGATGGCTTTAGCCGAGTTCTACTCATGGTTAATTGACGCGTAATGCAATGATATTTTCATGGTATGGATGGGTAGCCTTTGTATCTTCTTGATATTGAGACAACGAGGAGCATATCCCTTGTGAGGAGGGGGTGCTTTTGAAGTTCCTATTTGTTCTGAGTTCAATCCCTGCCAAGATCAAATTTACCTTTCATCCTTCCAGAGTCAATAAAATAAAGTACCCGTCAACTATTGGGGTCAATGGTATTAACCCATACATTATACGTCATCAAAATTAGGTCAGTGGCCATAAACGTGGCCTGTCGCATTGTCGTGTTGGCCACTGAGGTGGCCTATCACAGTTTATGGGTTACGCTTATAAAATATCCTTTACAGAACTGTAAAACTCAGCACCGCTTATCAAATCATTGTAGAAAACACACATGCTTGTGTATACAAACTTATTGTATTCCTAGATACATTGTCTCCACACCTGTCAACAGATGTTCCAATAGATAAAAGTATTAAATGCTCTCATCTGCTATTTAATGTCTGAAATTATAGACAGGTCAGTAGAAGCCACCTGAATTGTGTTTGATCTGATCAAGGTTTGCTGTACCAGGACTGACATGAACCTAGGGTTTAAAAAAATGACACCACCAACACCGCCACCACCAGCCGAAGTGTTTGGTGATGACCTGACAACAAACGCATTAACCCACTGCATTAACCAATAACAAAAATATTTATTCTTCCCAAGACCCATCAGTGTTTAGCTGCCTGTTGGGTGGTGTGTGAGTGTTGGTGGGGGAACTTGAAGGGTGGTGGGAGAATTTGGATGGTAGTGGTGGTGTTGAGGGAATTCAGTGGGTAGTGGTGGTGAGGGAATTCAGGGGGTGGTGGTGCTGTCGAGAGAATTTTGGATTGGTTGTGATACTGGTGGTGGGGGAACTTGGAGCAGTGGTGTTGATGGTAGCGGTGTCTGTCTGTTGCGTGCAATTAATTTTTCTAAGTAAACCAATCATGGGAAGATTGTATTTTTTTGTTTTTTGATATTTTTGGCATTTGATATTGTGTGGTGGAGCAGGTGTGGGGGTAGTGGTTTGGCTATATATATATATATATATATATATATGTGTGTGAGAGTGTGTATCTATGAATGTTTATATATGTGTGTGTGTATAAGTGAGTATATATATATATATATATATATATATATGTGTGTGTGTATGTATGAATGTTTGTATATGTGTGTGTGTGTATAAGTGAGTGTATATATATATATATATATATATATATGCGTGTGTGTATGAGTGTCAATATGCAAGTTTGAATATATGCTCATCTGCATTTGAATGTATATGTTTATGTATGTATATATGTAGGGGTGTATATATATATATATATGTGTGTGTGTGTGTGTGTATGCATGTACGGATGTATGTATGTGCTTAGGTATTTACAAATTATTTAACACTGCACTTACTGTCACACGCTCTTACATAGCCATTTTTCCCACACCAATACCACCACCACCACCACCACTAATAATACAATTATAATAATAATAATAATTATATAACAATAAATTCACCTTCACACCTCCACCCAACATACCTGGTACCTCCCATATTTTACAGTTGTTACTTATGGTATGTTTGTTACAGTATGTATATAGTAGGGCGGAGGTTTAGATATATATGTGTATGTGTGTGTGATTGTATTTGCGTGTGTGTGAGTGTGTGTATATATATATATATATATATATATATATATGCGTATGTGTATTTATGTATCCATGAATATGTGTGTATATATGCATGCCTGTTATTTGAAGTATGTGTGCATATAGGTTTTGTTATATATATGTATATATATCATCATCATCATCACAAAGATATATATATATATATATATATATATATATATAGGAGGTGGTGAAGCACATACAAAACACCTTTTGAGCATGGCCATTGCCAGTACCGCCTGACTAGCCCTCGTGCTGGTGGCATGTGAAAGCACCCACTACACTTTCGGAGTGGTTGGCGTTAGGAAGGGCATCCAGCTGTAGAAACTCTGCCAAATCAGATTGGAGCCTGGTGTAACCACCTGGTTCACCAGTCCTCAGTCAAATCGTCCGACCCATGCTAGCATGGAAAGCGGACGTTAAACGATGATGATGATATATAATCATCACTATATATATATATATATAAATCTCTATATCCTTTGTGTGTGTGCATTTTCTGTATGTTTGTATGTGGAGGTGTGTTATAGGAGGAGCAGGCAGTGGAATGTGCTGTGCTAATACTAACATAAAGTTCATTAAACCAACAACAAAAGGAGACATCTCAACTGGTTTTCTGAAACTTGTGTGTGTGCATGTGTATATGTAATCATGTCTATCTGTATATACTGATATTTGTCTGTGTGTATGTATGTATGTAGGTGTGCGTGTGTCTTTATGTCTCTGTACATGCTAGAGTGTGTATGTATGCATACATGTATGTGTGTGTGTGTGCATATTTGTGTATGCCTTTGTCTATCTGTATAAGCCTGTGTTTGTGTATATCTGGCAATATGTGTATTTGAAATACATCTTTGTATGCATGCCTCCTCTATATGCTTACATTTGTGTGTGTGTGTGTGTGTGTGTCTATGTGTGTTTATCTATGTATGTATGCATGTGTGTTTGCATATGTGTGTGTATGTGTTTGCATATGTATGTGTATATGTGTTTGCATATGTATGTGTATATGTGTTTGCATATGTATGTATATGTGTGTTTTCATATGTGTATGTGTTTGCATATGTGTGTATATGTGTGTTTGCATATGTGTGTTTGAATGTGTGTGTGTTTGCATATAAATATGTATGTATATATATATATATATGTATGTGTGTGTTTCCATATATATGTATATATATATATATATATATATAGAAATAATATATTTCTAAATCTCTCTATATGTATATGTGTGTGTGTGTGTTTGCATATGTGTGTGTGTGTATTTGCATATGTGTGTGTGTGTTTGCATATATGTGTGTGTGTGTGTTTGCATATATATATATATACACACACATACACACACACACACACACACACACACACACACATATACATATGCATTTCAGCTGTATGGTGCATGTGCTTTGTATCCGCATCTTTTGCATACTTAGGAGATAGTGAGAGCTTTGCTGGTGGTACTTTTGTGATGACAGTGTTGTTGTTGTTGTTGTTGGTGCTGTGTTTCAAGTTCAATGATTTACTATTCTCCCCAAACAAAATCTTCTCTTTTGGTCTTTCTTCTAACATACTTGGTGACCTCCATTCTCTTCTTTGCCCTCCTCCTTCCTGTCCACCTCTCCTTCCCACCCTCTTTTTTTCTTCTCCTTCCTCTCATCTCTCTCCCAGTCACCTCTAGTCTTTCTCACCTATCTCCATCTTGTCTCACTTCTCTCTCTCTCTCTCTCTCTCTCTCTCCCCTCTCCATCTTATCTTTTCTCTCCTTTCCCTCTCATCTTTCTCTCCTGTCTCCCCTCACCTTCTGCTCTATATCCTCTCCTCCCCTCTCCCCCTTTCCCCTCTCCTCCCATCTGCCCTCTTTACCCATCTCCCCTCCCCATCTCTACCTCTTCCTTCTCCCCATCTCCTTTCTTCCCCCCTCTCCTCTCTTCCCTCTCCTCCCATCTCCCCATATCCTCTTCCTCTCCCACCTTGTCCATCTTTTAGATTCCATGGGGGTTTGAACCAGATGACACTTTGTTTATTGTTGCCTCTTCTTTGGTGTTTATTTACTTCATTCATAGACTCTTCAGTACAAACCTAACTCTTTTTTTCTTGAAATCTCTTTTTCTAATACCTTAGTAACTTATTGCTTTGTCATCAGTGATCTTATCTGAAAATAATTATGTTGAGAATTTGTTTGCTTATGATATCAACAGTGTATAGACATTATCAGTTAATATATTTGTTGATATTCATAACTCCTTCATTACATGTTTGCATCAAAATCTAAAGTGGCATTTAAGAGGTTAACCACTGACACTCTGTGACATCGACAAAGGTTCCAATTGGTCCAATCAAGTGAACAGCCTGCTCATGAAATCAAAGTGCAAGTGGCTGAGCACACCACAGGCACATGCACTCTTAACACAGTTCTCAAGGAGATTCGGCATGGCATAGAATGTGACCAGGTTGGTCCTTTGGGTTATAGGAACAACTCATTACCAGCTGAGTGGACTGGAGCAATGGGAAATAAAGTGTCTTGCTCAAGGACACACAGTACTGCCAGGAATCAAACTCACAACTTTATGATTGTGAGCTGAATAGTCCAAACCACTAATACCATGTGCCTTTAACCCTTTTGTTACTATATTTCTGTTGAGATGCTCTGTGTTTCTTTCAATTAATTTTAAATATGACAAAGAAGTTAGTAAAACAACTTAGGGAATTATTCTTTTCAAACAAATTAAAGAAACAAAAACAAGTGTAACATTTCATTTAAATGTATTTAATCTCTTTAAATTGTTTTACTTCCTGAAGTACAATTTTCTTTTGTTTATGCTTCTTATATGAATCTATTGATTGTATATGTTATATAATGTATATATATTTGTGTGTGTGTATATATATATATCATATTACTATGTTATATAATAATCTATTTTTTAGGGTCGAGATGGCTCATTGGTTACACTAACTCTTATCTCTTTGAATATGTACAAGTTACCCGTAAGTACAAAGTTTCACAGTAGCCAACCACCAGAAAAACACCAGCCTTGTCACTATTATAGTTATTGTCACCACCATCATCATCATCATCATCTCTGTCATTATCATTACTGTCATCCTGCTATCCTACACTCCTATTTCTACACACTCAAACACACACTTTGTCAGTGGTGGTGTGGGGTAAGCAAATGTTGTGGATATTTTGAAAGTTCAAGAATTATTTGCAGAAATTTTTTTTCGTAGAAAAGGGAAAGAGAATGGGTGGTATCAAAGCTGAGAAATGCCCTAATAATTTTGGACATATTTACAAGGTCTACACTTTTAGATAGAGAACTGGTGTTTAATAAATGTCGTTCTTTGTTATTTCATTGGAAATATAAATTTGGGAGGATTTGGAACTCATCCATTTTCCAATCCAATATGCTGGGCAGGAGGTGAGAGTAGTCCTTATTATTATTAAGGTGGCAAATTGGTTAGCATGTTGTGTGAAATGCTTAGTGGCATTTCGTCCATCCTTACATTCTGAGTTCAAATTCCACTGAGTTCAACTTTACCTTTCATCTTTTCATTGTTGAAGAAATAAGTACCAGCTACACACTAGGGTCAATGTAATTGACTTATCCTCTCCCAACAATTTCAGGCTTTGTGTCTGTAGTCGAAAGGATTATTATTATTATTAAGGTGGTGAGCTGGCAGCATCATTAGCATGCTGGGCAAAATACTTAGCAGCATTTTGTCCGTCTTTGCATTCCGAGTTCAAATTCCACTGATGTCGACTTTACCTGTCATCCTTTCGGGGTTGATGAAATAAATACCAGTTGAGAAACTGGATTGATGTAATCGATTTCCCCATCCTCTCAAAAACTGCTGGCCTTGTATCAAAATTTGAAACCATCATTATTATTAAAGCTGTTTTTTTTCTTTTACATTTTCATGTTATTGTTTAGTTGCAGCTTTGACCTGATTGAGCAGGCCTATGAACAAAAGCATTCCAGTTTTGACCATCCCTTAGAAATTTTTGTTTTTAATCATTGTACATCCATTATTACTACATGCTTTTAGATGACATCTATTTAAGGAAAAAAGTTACTGCTATTTCTAGCTGGTTCAGAGGTCACTTAGAGGCTCTTTCCTTCATGTGTAGCAGTATGTATGTCAATTAAATTCTTGGTTTGAAATTCTATTCTCTCAAGTGGAATTCCTGGCATTTTTTATGCATCAGTGATTCCTTTGTGAGGCTTGGTTACATTTTAAATTTGGTGGTTTGAAGGAAGGGGTGTTGGTTGTTGGGGCATTATTACTTGACCTTAGATTGGTAGTTGTAATGGTGTTGGTAGTATGGTTGACTAAATTCCTTGTTAATTTCAAATCTAATTGAAACACAGGTAGTGTATTTAAGTAGAAATATGGTAATAAAAGTGTTAAAGTGATCTAAATTAAACCCTTCTATCAAAATTTCATGTTAGTTTATGTTCCAAGCGTCATCCTAATATTATTTTACTAAATTCTTTATTTTCAAAATAAATTGTAAGAAAGAAAATGTATTTTAAGAGAAATAGTTATAAATGGGTTTTTAAACAAAATCTAACGCCTGTGGTAATGCGGGAAGCGTGCTGGCTTGCTTCAATAGGTTCCGTTAAACCTTGTGGTGTGTGACCAGTTGTTGTGATAAAAAATGGTTTCATTCCACAAATGGTTTCAGTACAGTTTTACCAGAAAGATTTGGAAGAATTAGATGAAAGTTCTCTGGTAATTTTCTTTCATGTAAATAAATGTTTGTTAATTTAAAAATTTGACTGCAAAATCTTATAAAATGACAATGTTCTGAAAGATGTGCATGTTTATATGTTATATATGAAAATAAAAATTTATTTACATTTAAACCTTCCATCAAAATTTCATGTAAATTTATCCTCCAAATGCCAAATTAATAATTCTTCATTATTTTCAAAATTAATTGCAACATAGACAATACATTCCAACAGAACTATGGCAACAAAAGGCGTTAAAATGGTAATGTGTTTAATTTGAGGGCCATTATTTATTAAAAAGAATCAGCTGATCAGAGAGATGACTGAGACGAAAAGGATGTAGAATGGAAAAGATATAAACTTCTTGTGTGAATGTGTTCTGAATTAAAACCTACAAACAAAATTTCAGGTTAATTTATGTTCCAAACGTCATCTTGATAATGAGTTATTTTACTAAATTCTTTATTGTTTTCAAGCTTAATTAAATCAAAGGCAGTGTATTTCAACAAAATATGGTAACTAAAGGGTTAAAGTGATCTAAATTTAAACTTTTCATTAAAGTTTGTTTTCAAAATTATTGAAAATTATATTATATCAAAATTGTTTTAAAAATTAATTGAAACAAAAGCAGTGTAACAAAAGAGTTGTTCAGCTTCCATTCTTTTCTGAATTGAGGAAATTATTTAAAGTTAGGGTCGTCCTTGCTGCCTCATGTATCTCCTGTGTGAAATGCATGCGGTAGCAAGCTTCTATTAATGTGGTATACCTGCTAAGTTCTCTCCACTTCTATCTCCAACTGGCCCCTGTGTTTTCAAAGTCTTCATATAATGTCAGGCACCAGGTGCTTTTGGGCTGACCCTTTCACCATTTTTTTTCTGGTGCCCATGTCATTAGTCTTTGGATGTCAAATAACATGGCAGGTGCAAGATATGACATGTGGAACTGCTGCATCGTAACATTTTGCAGTGGCAAGAATTTTCTTCAGTTTTTCTCATTTGCCATCCTGTCTCAATAGTTGACTTTGAGGAAGTTCTGTACACACTGTTGGTGGAATGTGTCCAGTTTGTTGGCTGTCTTTGCTACCATGTTCTATATGCTATGATTGCACAGAACAGTTGACATAACTGTTGCACCATATAGCTGCACCTTCATTGCATGATGGCTTGTTGTTGCCCTTGTTTGGTGCATATTCTAGAATATCGCTCCTGCCTTGCCAGCTCTGGTGTATGCATCATTTTCTATATCACCATCAAAATTGATCACACTCCACAGTGAGTATGAGACGTTCTGGCACAGCCATTTTGGTGCTGCCTTTTTGGCTTCATTGATTCACTGCTGACTTATTCGACATCAGACCTTTTCCTCCTCTTCCTCCCTCACTCTCTCTCTGTTTGTGTATGAGCATCTAGTTGTGTGTGTGTGTATGCATAACATACTGTGGACAGTTGTGTGTATGTGTAAGGCATATGTGTGTGTCTGTGATAAAGTGCTTTGTGTATGTGTGTGAGAAATTAAAGGTCCGTGTGTGTCTAAGGCATTGTATATGTTTGTGCATGTGTGTGTGAGGGTGCATGTATGTACTTGTGTGGGCAGGTGTGGAAGAGTGAGAAGAAATGTGTGCATGTATGTATGTGTGTGTGTCTGTAGGATAAAGAAGCAATGTGTGTGTGGGGGAGGAAGCAACGTGTGTTGGGGAGAGGCAATATGCGTGTGTGAGAAAGACAATGTGTGTGGGGGGGTGTGAGAAAAAAGCATATAGGTGGGTGTGTATCCATGAGACATGTATGTTTGGGTGCAACAGTAAGCAAGAGAGACATAGAGAAAAAGACAGACGGGGTATATGTATGCGTGTATATGCATGTACTTATGTGTGTGTGTATGCATGTATACGTGGATGTGAAAGAGATATGGGGCACACATGTAACTATGTATGCGTGTGTGTGTTTGTGCACCTCTTTCACTTTTATAATATACCTTTTTAAAAAAAACAAGCAAAGCATTAACACCGCAGCACCGTCACAAACTCGCAACCATCCACAACCACCATTGTGACAGAAAAAAAAAACACAACGGTTTCACCATTTCCCTACTCCTTAAGAACCACTCTCCACCCCCCACCCCACCCCACCCCACATCCTTTATCCAATCACAATTCATCACCAACACCAACATCACCCCTATGACGGTTGGCTGAAGCGGATATTGTCTGCCCAGGAAAAATAAAGCGATAAAAAATATAAAGAAAAAAACAAGGTCACGCTATTGGCGTCCTTCTCAAGGACACAACACTTCTTTCCATGGTAACCAATGTGCGTGGGATGAATAAATATGGAGCACATGATCGGGGCTTTTTATTTGTAGTTGTTGTTGTTGTTGTTGTTGTTGTTGTTCTTGTTGTTGTTGTTAAACATTAATCTTATGAAATATTAAGGAATTGTGTAAATGGACGTTGGCATCAAACCACTTACCTCCCACTCTCCGCCCCCTCTATTGCATCGTTTCTGATACATGGATAGATATATAGATATGCTGACACACGTGATGGTATGTGTGTCCATGTATATGCCTGTGTATGTATGTGTGTCGTATGTATGCATAGATATATATAGATTTGTACATATATTTGTTTATATATGTATGTGTATATATACTTATAAATATGTGTGTATATATATATACTTATAAATATATGTATGCATATATACATATAAATATGTATATGGGTGTATATATATATATGTGGGGGGGGATGTATACACACACACACACACACACACACACACACACACAAAATAATGAGTTTTGTTGCCACCCCTCCTCCATGGCCACTCCTTGTGACTTTATATCTCCAATACAGAGCTCATTTATTCTGTGACCCATTTATTTGTACTATGTATACATACATAATGAATACAATCATGCATGTATGTATATATATATATATATATATATATATGTGCATATTTTTATATATACCTATGTAAGTATATATGTCTGTGTTTTATATATGTGTATGTATATATATATATATACACACATACAAGTCCATTTGTGCAAAATAAATACATGTATATATATATATACACACAAACGCGTGTCTCTGTGCCTATCTTTCTCATATATGTGTCTATATATATGTATTCATATATATATGTGTATGTATATATATATATATATATATATATAGGTATCTATGTATTTGTGTGTATACATATGTGCATGCTTATGTCATCATTTTACTTCTAGTTTTTTCAATATTTGATTTGTTTTGTGTGTCTTGTCCACTATAGTATCTCAGCACTTGGTTATTGCTCTTTGTCCCCTCCTTCACACAATTCAATGCCCTGAGATCAGCCCTCAACATTTTCCTCAATGTTCCAATCTTGCTGTTTCCTCCCATCCAAATCCTTTGGTACTTTTTCTACTTAACTGTTTATCCTCCAAATGCAACACATCCATATTATGCAAAATACAACTGATTCTTCTTGAAGCTAGTTTCTTCTTTTATTCAACTGCTAGGAAGGGCATCCAGCTGTAGAAACTCTGCCAGATCAGATTGGAGCCTGGTGTAGCCATCCAACCCATGCTAGCATGGAAAGCAGGCGTTAAACGATGATGATGATGACGATTCACCTTATTCTTTCCAGCTTTCATATACCCATTGCTTTCAATAGTCATTTCTTGCTAACGTGTAATATTGCACTTTATATATGTGCAATATTCAATATTACTGGATATAAATGAGGAAAGCTGTGTAAAGAAGTGCTGGTCTCTAACTGTGGTGGGAACCTGTGGAAGAGGTTAACCCAGGAAGACATAGGACAAAGTGGTGAAGCACGATTTTCAGATGTTGAGTCTCATGGAGGTGATGACATGTAATTAAAACCTTTGGTAATTTTCTGTGCTTGAGAAGACTCGTCCAGCCAAGTGAAATTGTAGTCATGGCTGATGCTGGTGTCATGTGATTGGAACCCATGCTGGTGGCACGTAAAAAACATCCATTACAACCTGTAAAGTGGTTGGCATTAAGAAAGGCATTCAGCCGTAGAAACTTTGTAAAATCAGACTGGAACTTGGTGCAACTCTCCAGCTAACTAGTTTTAGTCAAACCGTCTAACCCATGTTAAATGATGATGATGATTTTCAACTATCATACAATCTATTTTTCAGCTGAAGAGAGAATCTATTTATTTCCAGCAGTGATCGTATATCCCTGATATTTTTCAGCCTTGTTCTACCTTTCATTCAGAGAGAATCATTTTCTTGCCAGCAGAGATAGTGTATCTCTGAAATTTTTTGTTCTGTTCTATCGTCACTCAAAGAGAATCTTTTTCTTGCCAGCAGAGATAGAATATCTCTGAAATTTTTCGCTCTGTTCTACATTCACTCAAAGAGAATCCTTTTGTTGCCAGCAAAGGTAGTATATCTCTGATGTTTTTCAGCCTTGTTCTACCCTTCATTCAGAGAGAATCCTTTTGTTGCCAGCAGAGATAGCACATCTCTGAACTCTTCCTGTCCTGTTCTACCTTTCAGAGAATCTTAATTTCCAGACATGTATATGTTCCAATCTTAATTTCCAAATTAATCAGAAAAAAAAGCGGTGTATTTCAACAGGGATATGGTAACAAAAGGGTTAAAGTGATCTAAATTAAAACCTTCCACCAAAACTTAATTTATGTTCCAAATACTAACCAAATAAGGACAGTTATCTGACTAAATGCTTTATTAGTTTCTAAATCAATCAAAACAGTGGCAATATATTTCAACGGAAATATGGTAACAAAAGGCGTTAAAATGGTTGTGTATGTGTGCAATTCGAGAGAGAGATTGCTTATTTAAAGATATCAGCTGATGTCTGTAAGAGAGAGAGAGCTGAGATGATAAGGATGTGTAATGGGAAGGGAAGAGAAATAATGGGTATTAACCCCTTTGACAGTAACATCTCTGAGTTCTATGACACAATCTTCCTGTTTTAAAGTAATTCAAATTTAAACTTTTCATTGAAATTTTATCTTAATTTATATTCCAAACGTCAGTTCAAATATGACAGTTATTTGAACTCAGAATGTAACGGCAGACGAAATACCGCTAAGCATTTCGCCCGGCGTGCTAACGATTCTGCCAGCTCGCAGCTTGCTTCTTTCAGTTTCCATCTACCAAATCCACTGATATATATATATATATAGATATATATAATTTAAAAGAGTTCCAACTCTGTTTTTTATGTTTTATTTATATTCTTATAAAATTAATGTGGGATATAGAATATGGAGTATATAATATAAATATTAAAATGAAATGAAGTATTGAATGTCTTATTGAATATATGAAATACTGAGTATTAAATATAGAGTATTAAATATATAAGGACTAGTATACTTTCCTGCCTCATGGCAGTCATCAAGGTCCCGTCAATAAGACATTCAATACTTCATTTCATTTTACTATTTATATTATATATTCCATATTCTATATCCCACATTAGTTTTATAAGAATATAAATAAAACATAAAAAACAGACAGTTGGAACTCTTTTAAATAATATATTCTTCTATACACGATCATACAAAACCCTTTTTTATATTTTTTTATTTTTATTCATATATATATATATATATATATATATATATATATATATATTAATTATTCACATATATATATATATATATATATATATAAATAGTTAGCAGAAGCAACAGAGTTACTCAAGGGCCTGTAGTTTCGTATGTTAGCACTTAACGACCTAGTTACAGATTGAGGAGTTGTGACTTTGTATACTGCTGATAACAGTATTTCCTGGGATGGTTCTGGAACAAATAATCAGACAATTTCAATGTCACATGGATAATTCATACTTGTCAAATAGTTTGCTCGTTATCCCATTCAGTTAGTAAATACATAAATAAAAGTAAACAGATAACGATAATTTGTGTGCATTTATACACACTTAGAAGTGCTGGTGTAAATACAATACGTATAATATACACAGGGTGGCCCCAAAAATAGTTTTACAGTTATCACGTAGGCACTTTAAGTTTCTTTTAAAACATTTCATTACATTCAAATTTCTCTCTCTTTTACTCTTTTACTTGTTTCAGTCATTTGACTGCGGCCATGCTGGAGCACCGCCTTTAGTCAAGCAGATCGACTCCAGGACTTATTCTTTGTAAGCCTAGTACTTATTCTATCGGTCTCTTTTGCCGAACCGTTAAGTTACAGGGACGTAAACACAGCAGCATCGGTTGTCAAGCGATGTTGGGGTGACAAACGCAGATACAGAAATGCACACACACACATATATATACATATATATGACGGGCTTCTTTCAGTTTCCATCTACCAAATCCACTCACAAGGCTTTGGTCGGCCCGAGCAAATCAATCCCAGCCTAGTACTTATTCTATCGGTCTCTTTTGCCGAACCACTAAGTTACGGGGACGTAAACACACCAGCATCAGTTGTCAAGCGATGTTGTGGGGGGGGGGGGACAAACACAGACACACAAACACACACATATATATATATACATATATACAACGGGCTTCTTTTTCAGTTTCAGTCTACCAAATCCACTCACCAGGCTTTGGTCGGCCAGAGGCTATATAGTAGAAGACACTTGCCCAAGGTGCCATGCAGTGGGACTGAACCTGGAACCATGTGGTTGGTAAGCAAGCTACTTACCACACAGCCACTCCTGCGCCTATATTCTCTTACAATTAACTAAATTAACATAGAATAATAGAATATGATAAGATCTAAACTAAAGGCACTGCTCTAGCAGTGTGTGTGTGTGTATATATGTGTGTGTATATGTGTATATAGATCTGTATATGTGTATATATATATGTGTGTGTGCGTTTATGTGTGTGTGTGTATATATATATATCTTTATAATATTTTTCTGATTCCATACCTAAGTCTGTTTATAACAGTAGAGTCTAAGAGAGAATGCTGTTAGGAGCAGCAGGTGGGTCCCTTATTATTATCATTATTATTATTTTGTGTATATCTTATATTACTTTATTACATATTTATTTCCATCTCAGTCGCCACCTTTTTTTTTTTTTCCCCAACTCCCTCCAGTCCTCACGCCATCCCCTTACCCGAACCTCCTCGCACCTCACCCCTCCTCGTCCCTAACTCCACCTCCTTCCTTCCGCCACCTCTGACAACATCCACTACCACCACCACCACCACACACCCAACCACCCTCCTTGTCTACACCCCTTAATCAAACAAGGTAAAGGTAACAGCTAGTTGCCATAGCAACTCTCTGTGCAATCAATAAGACCTGTTGCTGAATGTTCTTTGGTTTTTAGAATACCTGAGCTTTTTTGGTTCAGTTTTTTTTTGTTTCTCTTTTTGTTTTTGATATGTTTGTTTTGTTCATTTATTCTTACATTCATTTATCTTACTTTTTTATATTTTATATTTTATATTTTCATTACCTGTTTTATTTATTTCTTTTTAGTTCACCTTCAACTGGCTTTAAGTTCCCCCCCCCCCCCCGCCCCAACAACCTTGTTTTCGCTTTACTGCCAGTATATTCTCTCTTTCTCTCTCTCTCTCCCCTCTCTCTCTCTCTCTCTCTCCCCTCTCTCTCTCCCCTCTCTCTCTCTCTCTCTCTCTCTCCCCTCTCTCTCTCTCTCTCTCTCATTCTCTTTCTGTATTCATTTATTCCAGGATTTTCTTGTTTTCTTTCCGCCCCCTTTTTGTTTCTGGCAGTCAGTGATTGGATTATTGCCATGCTGGAGCACCACAACCACTACCACTGCCATATCTCCACAGCCTCCCACTGTTATCATCATCATCATCATCATCATTATCATCAAAGGTGTTTCTACACTCAATTATTATGTATCAATCACTGCCCACTTGCGTACCCCCTCCCCTTTCTCACACCCACTACATTCCCACCACATTGTACTTGTCAACTGCTACTTTATTTTCAGTCACAAGATCCACAAGAGAGCAAAAGATGCAGGGGGGTGGGGGAACCAAGCCATCGACCTAGAAAAGAAGAGGTAGATATTTAACTCAGTGACACAGAGATCATCATCATTTAATGTCTGTTTTCCATGCTGGCATGGGTCGGACAGCTTGACAGGAGCTGCTCCCCAGGTTTCACAGTTAGTTTTGGCCTGGTTTCTATGACTAAATGCCCTTCTTAATACCAACCATTTTACACAGTGTACTGGGTGCTGTTTGTACAGCACCTGTGCTCTTTATGTGGCACCAGGACCAGTGCTTTTTACATAGCCCTGGCAACAGAGGTGAAAAACCATCATTAATGCTTTTTTACGTGGCGCCAACAGTAGTGCTTTTTATGTGACAAGAGCTGCAGTGCTTTTAACATGGCTTCAGCACCAGTGCATTTGACGTGGCACAAGCTCCAGTGCTTTTTATGTGGCACCAGGACCAGTGCTTTTTACATAGCCCTGGCACCAGAGGTGAAAAACCATCATTAATGCTTTTTTACGTGGCGCCAACAGTAGTGCTTTTTATGCGACAAGAGCTGCAGTGCTTTTAACATGGCTTCAGCACCAGTGCATTTGACGTGGCACAAGCTCCAGTGCTTTTTATGTAGCACCAGGACCAGTGCCTTTTACAGGGCACCAGATGTGAAACTATCACCAATGTTTTTTCCTGTGGCACCAATACCAGAGCTTTTTCTTTGCCACTTAGTACCAGTGCCTTTTACGTGACACAATCGCATAATCATGATGATAATAAACTGTCCGGTTTGAGCCCAAAACAGGTAGAATATTTGGACCCTAATATTTGAGCTGGTTTAAATGCTAAAGAGTTATAAGTCAGGATGATCTTGATGGCCTAATTGATTACAGCTGATCTAGAGCTAAACAACTGCTAAATGTGTGTTTGATCAACCTGCTTGATGTAGTTATTAAAGCTCCCCCAAATAGGACCTTGCTGTTGTCTTAAGGAGAAGGCATGTTGGATATATACGGCATTCTAGATGACCTTGAGGGGAAAAAAGGGGATGGTCCTTGCTGGCTGGAATACCATTTGTTATAGCCAACTTGATTGGGGTTAACCTAGGGGCTGAACAACTATAAAATGTAAAGAAACACACATACCAATCCCCCTTCCACACACACACACACACACACACACACACACACACGTTACAACAATGTTACAACAAGCACACTCGTTACAGCAAGCACACTCGTTACAGCAAGCACACTCGTTACAGCAAGCACACTCGTTACAGCAAGCACACTCGTTACAGCAAGCACACGTTACAGCAAGCACACGTTACAGCAAGCACTCGTTACAGCAAGCACACTCGTTACAATACACACACTACTACTACTACTACTACTACTACTACTACTACTACTACTACTACTACTACTACTACTACTACACCCCACATTCACACTACATACATGCCTCACACAAAATATCCATACACATATTTACATCAAAACCATACCACACACACACAACCCACTGCCCCCCCCCCCATATCACACCATTCACACACACGTACACATCATCATCATCATCATCTTGTTCATCCATCAGAGCAACAAGAACCGTCTCGTCATCTTTTAGGATGACTGGTCACTTGCACAATGACTTTGTTTAAAGTGAAGAAGAGTCGCACACGGTCAACCCCACTCTCTCTCATCCATGACCATCTTCACCAGCAAGACCAGGTCAAGACAACTGAGGATGGAGACAGATGCAGTGAATGACCAAGATGTCCTTCTTACTTCATCCTGCACTCTGCACCCCACAATGCATCACTGCAGCTGCCTGCTCCTCCGTTGAACCACGAAAGGTTTCTTCTGCAGATTTTTCCAGATCCCGCTTTCATATGGATGGTCAGAACAGGCAAGGACCTAATATGTTAATTAACCTACAGCCAGGACCCTGACAGGTGCTGCTACTCTGTGGTCAGAATAGATCTGGGAACGATAGGGGCTAAGAGGCGGTTCTACTCTCTCCAAAATGCTGGGATTCCTGAATCAGAGCACTCCTCTACACACACACACACACACACACACATCCCTACACACATATATACCTCCTCACATACATAGATCCCCCCACACATACACCCATACATACCGATGCACCCTCTCCCACATACCCCTACAGGCATACCTTTGCACTCACATACCAATTTACATACACAACACACACACACACACACACACACACACACACACACACACACCTACATATACATACCTACACCCCCAACGCATACACAAAGCACATACCTGCCCACGCAAAAATTGCCCATTTTTCTCCATTATATTCTTCATAAAAATCTTTAATGTTTTATATTGTTTTCAAACTTGTTAAGCAAGATTTTTCGCTCCACAGAAATCCTCAAATGATCACAGGAAAGGGAAATATATTTCATTGCTACCACCGCCATAAGTACCATTATTTACACTGCCAAGAAACTCTTCAAACAGTTGGCAAGACTTAATAAAATTTATTTCATTTTGGAGCTAAATTACATATTAAACTAGCTTAAACTGGATCTCTTACATACATACATACATCATACATACATACATCATACATACATACATACATACATACATGCATACATACATTGTGTGTCTGTTTGGTGAGAAGCTTGCTTCCCAACCACATGGTTCCAGGTTCAGTCTCTCTGCATGGCACCTTGGGCAAGTGTCTTCTACTAAAGCCTTGGGCTGACCAAAGCTTTGTGAGTGGATTTGGTAGACGGAAACTTAAAGAAGCCCGTCGAGTTGGCAGAAACGTTAGCACACCAGGCGATAATGGTTAGCGCTATTTCATCTACCATTACGTTCTGAGTTCAAATTCCGCCGAGGTCGACTTTGCCTTTCATCCTTTCGGGGTCGATAAATTAAGTACCAGTTACGCACTGGGGTCGATGTAATCGGCTTAACCCCTTTGTTTGTCCTTGTTTGTCCCCTCTATGTTTAGCCCCTTGTGGGCAGTAAAGAAATAAAGAAGCCCGTCGAATATATATATGTGTGTGTGTGTGTGTGTGTGTGTGTGTATACATATGTATGTGTATATATATGTTTGTGTGTTTGTCCCCGCAACATTGCTTGACAAGCAATGTTGGTGTATTTATGGCCCCATAACTTAGCGGTTCGGCAAAAGAGACTCTCGACTGAAAGGTGGGGTTCTAGGATGGCCGCAGTCAAATGACGGAAATAAGGTAAAAGAATAAAAGAACTGTAACTACTATTGTCAATAATACTGTGCACACACACACACACACACACACACACACACACACACACACACACACACACACACATGCACATTGTTGGTCACATGTGCATACACATGTCCACAATCCTGGCCACTCACACACACACACACACACACATGCATGCACACACCCTGC
>NC_142952.1:30519285-30546785 GCF_046866305.1 Octopus bimaculoides | reverse complement strand
TCTCTCTCACACACAATCCTCTGTCTCTCTCTCTCTCAAACACAATACCTCTCTCTCCTTCACACACAATACCTCTCTCTCACACACTCCCTCTCTCTTTCACACACAATCCCTTTCTCTCTTTCACAGACAAGAGAGGGATTATGTGAAAGAGAGAGAGAGGGGCTGTGTGTGTGTAAGTGAGTGACTGTGTGAAAGGGAGAGAGACCGAGCCTATATCCCCCTCCCCAACCTACAGTCATTTCTTAACAAAAATACTTTCAAATTTTTCATTTCTCATCAAATATATTTCCAAGGTAACAGGTGTGTGTGTGTTTGAGGAAGGTACCAGTTGGTAGGAACAAGCAAGAGTGGGGATGGGGCAGTCATTAAAACTGCCCACCCCCACCCCAAGGAGAATATACCAGTAATTCTCAGACTGTGTATATGGGGCAGGGGAAATATAGTGTCTTCTTGCTACTGTTTTTTTTTTGTTTTTTAGACTTGGGATGTTGTTGTTGTTTAAAGACAGAATAAGAATCGGATGGTATTGTACTGTTGTTGTTGTGGTAGCGTTGCAGTAGTGTACTGGTGGCAGTGGTGTTGTGAAGATGTATTCTTGGGGTTAGCGTTGTAGTATTTTATGTGTGTGTGTGTGTGTGTGCGCATGTGTGCCTGTAGTGCGTTTGTATGAAAAAGAGAGAGGAGAAAAGACTGTGTGTATGTATGTGTGTGTGAGCCCACTGTATGTGTTTGTATGAAAGAGAGAGGGGAGGAGGAACTCTGTGTGAATGAGACACTTTGTGAAAGTGTGTGTGCATGCATTCATACACTGTAGGTGTTTGTATGATAGAGTGAGAGACTATGTGGGGGGAAAAGAGACTGCGAGAGTGATATATAGAGATTGTATGAATAAAAGAGAAATGGCTTAGAGGGTGATAAAAGGAGACTGTGTGACTGTTAAACCCCACCACCAACTATGGGGGTGTGAATGTACAAGTAGAATGTACAAGTAGACTGAGGGTTGCAGATTTGGGCCATTCTTATGCGCTCTACTCTGTTATACAATGAACCCTTGATTATCCTAATACAGTAGTACCTCGGTTTTTGGACAACTCTGATCACGAATATATTGTGCTTTATCTCCTGTCTTTCTCATATTCATCTAATAAAGTTGTACCTTGGTTTAAAAACACCTCTGATCATAAATAAATCTTGCTTTGGCTGTGTGGTAAGTAGCTTGCTTACCAGCCACATGGTTCCGGGTTCATTCCCACTGCGTGGCACCTTGGGCAAGTGTCTTCCACTATAGCCTCGGGCCGACCAAAGCCTTGTGAGTGGATTTGGTAGACGGAAACTGAAAAGAAGCCCGTCGTATATATGTATGTATGTATGTATGTGTGTATGTTTGTGTGTCTGTGTTTATCCCCCAACATTGCTTGACAACCGATGGTGGTGTGTTTACGTCCCCGTAAATTAGCGGTTCGGCAAAAGAGACCGATAAAATAAGTACTAGGCTTCCAAAGAATAAGTCCTGGGGTCGATTTGCTCGACTAAAGGCGGTGCTCCAGCATGGCCGCAGTCAAATGACTGATTCTCCGAACTTTCCATCTTTCCGACGAAGGGTTACGCCCGAAACGTCATACACTCTCTCTTTCCTTTCCTGAGCGTCCAATAACACTATCCATATCACGTCCTCACTTTGTTGTTTTTTTTGTTTTTTTGTTAGGTTTTTGAACTTTATATATATATATATATATATATATATATATATATATATATACTTTATTTAAAAGCAGCAGATATATAACAGAAATATATTTCTACTGCTTTTAAATAAAGCATATTACTTGGTGGTGGTGGTGGTGGTGGTGACAGTGATGGTTGTGGTGGTGGTGGTGGTGGTGGTGACAGTGATGGTTGTGGTGGTGGTGGTGGTGACAGTGATGGTAGGGATGACTACTGTTGGTGTCAGTGGTGGTGGTGGTGGTAATTGTGGTACTTCTGCTGTTATTAATGATAGTAGTAGTGGTGGTGGTGGTAGTGTTTGTGCTGTTGTGATTATTCAGCAGATTAACACTATCCTCTTAGGTGGATTAAATAAAAGATTTGAAATTCCTGGTTCCTTGCTGTGGACTTACTGAGATCTGTTTGTCAATTTACCTGACAAATAGACACAGTGGCAACAACAGTATTGGTTGTAGCATCAGTGGTGTTAGACAGAGGGGGTGTGTTTGTAAGGGTCTGTAGTTGTGTGTGTTTAAGGGCGGTATGGGGGGGGGACATTAGTTAGCAATGGGGGGGGGCCTTTTTTTAATTTTCTTTTTGGTCAGTAGCAAGGTGTTTAACACAAACACTTAAAATGTGGTGGTGGTGTGTTGTGGTGGTGGTGGTGGTGGTGGATATTTATGGATTCATAGCTGTGGTGAGGTTAGAAAGCATTCCATTGAAAGAATCTCAAACAGGACTGAGATTCTGTTAACTCCGTCTACCATCAACACCCCACCAACACCACCACCACCACCACCACTTTTGTTTTATATTTATGTAGTGGTAGAGATGGCGGTGGTGGCGAGTTGGCAGAATCGTTAGCATGCTTGGCAAAGTGCTTTGTGGTATTTCTTTCCTCCTTACATTTTCTGAGTTCAAACACTGCTGAGGTCAACTTTGCCTTTTCTCCTTTCGGGGTCGATAAAATAAGAACCAGTCAAGCACTGGGGTCAGACCTCAAATATATATATACATGTATATAATATATATATATATATATATATATATATATATATTTATATATATATATATATTTATATATATATATATATTTATATATATATATATATTTATATATATATATATATTTATATATATATATATATTTATATATTTATATATATATATATATTTATATATTTATATATATATATATATTTATATATATATATATATATATATATATTTATATATATATATATATTTATATATATATATATATTTATATATATATATATATATATATATATATATATATATATATATATACACATATATACACATATATATATATATATATATTCACATATATATATATATATATATATATATATGTAAATAATAATAATATTTCATAAGCTTATAAGCAATTACTGTGTATTGACTGAAGAAAATAGTGTAAGGATCTTTTTTAAAACGGGGGCCACATTTTTCATTAATGTTTTACATAGTGTTTTTGGTACCGAAAGACTTTCAAACTTCGTATACTTATCTATTTTGTGTTATAGAACAGAAAAATATTTTTGTATTTGAATTTATTTCATGTAAAAAATTGTCTTATTTCGATAATTTCAACCAATCACTGACAAGTATTCAGTTGTTGAGATTTACTCCTTTGGCTGATTAAGCGATGTAAAGCGTATTTAATCTCCATACCTTCATTTTATTTGCTTTTTTCATTTTAAATTTGCTTTAACCCTAACCCTAACCTTACGGTTAGGGTTAGAGTTAGGGTTAGGGTTAATTGTTTCAGAATCGTTTGTTTATGTAGTCGACACTTAATGTATATCGGCTGAATGGACGTCAGTGATTGGTTGAAATTACAGAAATACGACAACTTTAACATGGAATAATTTATGGATTTCTTTTTTTTTTTAAGAAGACTAAGAGAAAAAGATGTTTTATATGACACATTCTACCAGTGTTCCAAGTTTCAAAGTGTTTCGTTAATGAAAAATGTGGCCCCCGTTTTAAAAAAGATCCTAGTCTAATATTGGGGGCATATAAGCCCTTGACGGAAAAATGTGGGTTTTCCATATGCATGGGACTCGAATCGATACCTCTATACTCTTTTACTCTTTTACTTGTTTCAGTCATTTGACTGCGGCCAAGCTGGGGCACCGTCTTTAGTCGAGCAAATCGACCCCAGGACTTATTCTTTAGAAGCCTAGTGCTTATTCTATCGGTCTATTTTGCCAAACCGCTAAGTTACAGGGACGTAAACACACCAGCATCAGCTGTCAAGCGATGTTGGGTGTGACAAACACACACACACAAACATATACACACACATACATATATATATATATATATATATATACGACGGGCTTCTTTTCAGTTTCCGTCTACCAAATCCACTCACAACGCTTTGGTCGGCCCGAGGCTATGGTAGAAGACACTTGCCCAAGGTGCCACGCAGTGGGACTGAACCCAGAGTGTGTCTGAGTGTAGTTATGTGTATGCCTCTTAAAAGAATCTAGGAGAAATAATCTAGTGAGCTCTGTATTCTCAACTACTACAAAACTGCCCACAAAAACGTCAAATAACAGGATACCATTTTTTTAATTCTGAAGAAATCCCAGTATAAAAGAGACTTCTTAACATTCATGATTGTTATAAAACACCCAGGTCATTAATCCTATTGAACCAGCTCTCAAAAAGTTTGAGTTTTCAGGAGGGGGATTTTCAAAATGAAAGGATAGAAATCTACAATGCTATCAAAATGAATAAATCCGCAGGTTGCTTTGTTTTCAATATTTTGTTTCTAGTTCTCACTTACCTTTAAAAAAAATCATATCTGAAAAATTTGCCGTAAACATTTTTGCCCTGGAAAAATTTGCTGTAAATTTGGAGTTTTCATGCTTTTTTAAATTACATCCTCACATTTTTTTTTAATGTTTCACATTGAATAAAGACTTACCTATTTAACGCTGTTTATAAAACCTTTTATTATTTCTTTTCCTTTTTATTTTAAAAAGTGTTGGTATAAATTGCTTTATTATTGTCCAAATGGCAAAATCTTTTATGGCAAAGATGTTTCCGGCGAAATTTCCTAAAACCATAAAAAATATATTTACTTTTATAGAATTTCCGTGTTTTATTTCTCATTTTATATTCTCTATATTTTCTATATCTCACCACTTCATCTCTCTTAACCTTTCATCTTCTCTTCATCCTCTCTCTCTCTCTCTTTCTAGTCTCTTTCCTTCACTCTTACCTTTTCTCTCTCATTTCTCTCCTTCCCTTATTGCCCTCTTACTTTCACTTTCTCCCCCTCTCTCATTTCAATCTTACTCCTTTATCATCTCACCCTGTTTCTGTTTCTCTTTCCAGTCTCTCTTTTCCCCTTCTCTCTACTTCCTCTCTCTCTCTCTCTCTCTCCCTCTCATCACTCCCTTCTTTCTCTCTCCCTCTCATTTCTTTAATTCCCTTATTTCTTGCTCTTCTCTCTCTCATCTCTCTCCCCGTATCTCTCCCTCTCCCCATATCTCTCTCTCTTCATCTCTCTCTCTTCATCTCTCTCTCTCTCCTCATATATCTCTCTCTCTCTCTCTCCTCCTCATATCTCTCTCTCTCCTCCTCATATCTCTCTCTCACCTCCTCATATATCTCTCTCTCTCTCTCCTCGTATCTCTCTCTCTCCTCCTCATATCTCTCTCTCTCCTCCTCATATCTCTCTCTCTCCTCCTCATATCTCTCTCTCTCCTCCTCATATCTCTCTCTCTCCTCCTCATATCTCTCTCTCTCCTCCTCATATCTCTCTCTCCTCCTCCTCATATCTCTTTCTCTCTCCTCCTCATATCTCTCTCTCCTCCTCATATCTCTCTCTCTCTCCTCCTCATATCTCTCTCTCTCCTCCTCCTCATATCTCTCTCACTTTCCTCCTCTCTCTCTCTCTCACACAGATGCCTGCAGTCGTAAATCTCCGAGACCATTGGATCCCAGCAAATCCACAACCGCCGCCACTGTCTCTTCCTCCTCCTCCTCCTCCTCCACCACATTTAAACCTGTACCTCCAAACAGATTCAACTGTACAGAGGAGCAAATTTCAAGTACATCTTGTCTCAATGGCGGCGTATGTTTCTCTATGATGCTCGGTGGAAGCAAGGCGTCCGCCTGTAAGTAAGTAGCTTGGTTGGTTTTCTTTCTTTTGTTTTTTTTTTTGTTTTTTTTTTTTGCATTTTGTTTTTTCATATATATTGCATGTCACCTTGGGCAAGTGTCTTCTACTATAGCCTCGGGCCAACCAACGCTTTGTGAGTGGATTTGGTAGACGGAAACTGAAAGAAGCCCATCGTATGTATATATATATAAACAATATATGAGTATATGCATATATATGTACATGTATGTATATACCTTCGTCCACATGTACTTATAGATACATATCTGGGTACATGACGTGGCAAAAGAACATGGACAAAATGATAAACAAGGTACAACAAACAAGCAGGCCACATAGAAACATCTCCTTCATCAGCTGCCACCATTAAAACCCCGGCGCTTCGAATATATATATATATATATATAGAGAGAGAGAGAGATAGAGAGAGAGATATAGAGAGAGAGAGATATAGAGAGAGAGATAGAGATATATATATACATATATATATATATATATATATATATATATATATATATATATATATATATATATATAGAGAGAGAGAGAGAGAGAGAGAGAGAGAGAAAGCAATAAGAAAATGGAGGGGATTAATGGGTGGTATTCATCAACTTTTAGACATTATATTATGTCAATTTATTTATTTACTAAAAGGACAATTATATCAATATATATATATACATATATGACATATGCTTTACATATATAATATATAAAATATCAGTAATTATTAAAATATAGCAATAGAAATTATGATAATGTGGCACATAAAAGCACATATGAAACTGTCAGTGGTTGGCATTAGGAAGGGCATCTAGCCATAGAAACGAAGCCAAATTCAGACTGGACCTGGTACAGCTGTCTAGCTTACCAGTTCCAGTCAAACTGTCCAACCCATGCCAGCATGGAAAGCAGACAGTAAATGATGATGATTTATACTACACTATACTCGGAGTCTCCACTGCATTGAACCTTGAGCCTACAGTGGACCATGGACTGCACGCTGGGGTATATCTTTGTGTGATTTTACATATACATTGAGTGTATTTGGTCTATATTTGTGGATGTATGCGTAACTGGAAGGACAAATCCATAGATGCTTTCGCAAGTACCTGAGTGTTCATACACACTGTTTGTACACAGGTACGTTATCCTCCATCCGACGTTGGTGTCTTTGTTATTAAGATGCCTCAATTCTATTGGATCCTGAAAATAATTATTGGTGTGGTTGTGTGGTTCCACACATGGTTCCAGGTTCAGTCCCACTGCATGGCACCTTTGGCAAGTGCCTTCTACTATAGCCTCAGGCTGACCAAAGCCATGTGAGTGGATTTCATAGACAGAAACTGCCTAAGCAGAAAGAAGCCCATTGCATATATATGTATATATTTATGTGTGTGCGTGTGTGTCTGTTTGCCCCTCCCCCCACCCATCATCACTTGACAATTGATGCTGGTGTGTTTATGTCCCCGTAGCCTAGCAGTTTGGCAAAAGAGACTGATAGAATATAAGTACTAGACTTTTAAAAAATATGTCTTCAGGTTGACTTGTTTGACTAAATCCCTTCAAGGCAGTGCTCCAGCATGGCCGCAGTCAAATGACTGAAACAAGTAAAAGAATAAAAGAACACACACACACACACACACACACACACATTCTGCCCACTTTTCCCAAATCCACTTTGTACTGCATTATCCATTTCTCGTTCTGTCTTTACAGATGCCCTGAAAAGTATACAGGGCTAAGATGTGAAGCTTTAGCCTTTCGCCCTGGTAAGTTATCCTTCACTTTCACCCTTTTTTTAATTCTTTACTTTCACAGCCTTTCTCACCATTATTGTGTGTAGCCTATGTGTGTGTGTATGTATATATATATATATATATATATATATATATATATACACATATATGTAGAAATGTTTTTATGTTGAGTCATAATAAAAGCAATTTTACATTAAATTGAAGAATTACTCAATACTTTTTCTAGAGTATATATTTATTATTCTTTAACAAGATTAGAGTTGACAGTGAGTTCGAAGTTTCAGCCAGCTTAGCCTTCATCTGACTGTGATACATTTGGTATGCCAGCTGGCATAATTGTTACTGTCTTCCGTCTCTCTTGTGTTTTGAGTTCAAATACAGCTGAGATCGGCTTTGCCATTCATTCTTTTAGGGGTTAATATAATATAGTTCCAGTTGAGCACCGGAGTCAATGGCATTCACTTGACTTTCTCCACCAATGTTGTTGGCTTTGTGCCAGACATTTGAAAAACTCTCACCAAAAGCATACCATACTTATTAACCAAAGTGTTCCAACCATTTATTCCAGACATATCATGTGTATTAGACTGTATTACCTATAACGATGATGACGAAGATGTTGCTGCTGACAATTTGTGACTGATTGACCAATTGAATAAAACAGTGACTCTTAATGACTTAATTACAAAGGTGGCGGTGAGAGAGGTAGTGGGGGGGACACTCGGTTAATTGCTTACTGTCGTCCTATCCTAGATATTATTACAAACATTGTAATTAGTACCCTGTAGTGGGTGGTGGTGGTGGTGAATGGGGGGGATGAAGAGTGACAGACTCTTTTAAGTTGTGTAATGAGACAAGAATGATGGAGGGGCAGGGGTGGGTGGTCGTGCGGAATGTGTGGGTGGGTGGGGAGAGTTAGGGAGGGGAGAAGGCTGACGTTCATTAAACTTTAATCTGGGTCGTAGAGGTCAGGATGGGTGGGGAGATGGAAGGGGGTCGTATTTGTAGTTGAGAGACGAGGCAGCGCCAACGTCTAGACATGTAGGATGGTATTGGCGTTGGTGATGGTGGTGGTTGCAGTGGCAGTGTTAATGGTCATTCATTAAAGTAAACTGCCTGAGAAAAGGGAATAAGTGTAAGGAAGCGGTGGGGTGGGTGGGCGAGAGTGGATTGGGGGTCGGGTTGGTGGGTGGATGGATGAGTATATTAGCTAGTGTGTAGTGGTCATTCATTAGACCAAGGGTTTTCAAACTTCTTGACTTGCGGACCCCTTTATATTTCAGGTTTTACCTTAGGGGACCCCCTTATAAACGCTTATGAAATTTATACATGAATATTTGCTTAAAATAACATATTTTTACATTTATTTATTTAACAGTATTTAACAAATAGGTTTATTGCCAATTAAAAGATTTCGATTAAAAAACATATATAAAATCAAATTGCCCATAAAAAGTATTTGCTGTCCACGGACCCCCTGTCTTGTCCTTGCGGACCCCCTGTGGTCCGCAGACCACAGTTTGAAAACCCCTGCATTAGACAACTGCTTAGAACCATGTAGTTGGGAAGCAGACTTCTTACTATTAGTTTTTCTAAGGACACTCTGATTTGGCTACTATTTCTAAAAAGTTGGTAACATATATTGTCAACACAATAATAAATTGATTCTAAATTTACATTTTTGTAAGTTGAATGTAAGTTTGTCATTGTAGCAGGTCAGGTTGAATTCAAAATTGTCATTGCTAAAATCTTAAGTTTAATTTAAATTTGTCATCACTTAAATATATGTTGACTTTAAGCTTGTCATCATCTCAGTGTATACTGAATCCACTGTCATCATTACAGCAAAAAAAGGTTAAATCTAACTTTGTCATCATCCCGATACGTGTTGAATTAAGTCTTGTCATCACTGCAATGCTAGTTGCCTCTAAATTTGTCATCATGGCGTATAAATGTTAAGTCTCTGCTTGTCATCACAATAAGATAAGTTGAGTCTAAATTTGTCATCACAACTGTACAGAAGTTGAATTTAAGTTTGTCATTATGGTTTTTATATGTGAAATCTCGGTTTGTCATTACATAAATAGTCCTCTCAAAATTTGTCATCACAGTAACAAATCAACTCAAAATTTGTCATCACAACTTAGATACTGTCATGGCAGTAATACAGATTAAATCAAAGTTTATCTTCACTGCAATGTGTTGCATTTGTCAACACATCAATACAAATTGATCCTTTTTTTTTTTTTTTTCGTCATCAGAGCAATAGTACAAGTTGAATTTAACTTTGTCATCATGGCTAAAAAGTGTTAAACCTCAGTTTGCCATCATAGTAATATACATCGAATCTCAGCTCGTCATCACTAGTTGCCTCTAAATTTTCCACCACAGCTTGTATACATTAAATCTCAGTTTGTCATCATAGTAGCAGAGATTAATTTAAGGTTGTCATCACAACAATACAAATTGATTCTAAATTTTTTTCATCACAATAATAATAATAATAATAATAATAATAATTGAATCTTTGCCATCATCACAGTAATATAAGTTCAATCTCTGTCATCACAGCAATAGAAATTGATCCTAAATTTTTTTGTCATCACAATAATAATACAAATTGAATCTAACTGGGTCATCATTACAGCAATATAAGTTCAGCCTTGGCTTCTCATTACAGCAATATGTGTATATATATATATATATATATATATATATATATATATATGTGTTAAATTTAATTTTGTCAACACAGCAATACTTATTAATCTTATTTTTTTGTCATCCTGGCTTATAAATATTAAATCTCAGCTTGTCATCATGGTAATATAGATTAAACCTAAGTTTGTCATCACAGCAATATATGTAAGATATAACTTTGTCATCACAGTAATACAAATCGATTCTATATTTTCTTGTCATCACATTGATAATATAAATTGAATCTAACTTGACACAGTATTATGCCAATTCAAAATTTGTCATCATGGCTTATAAATGTTAAATCTCAGCTTGTCATCACAGTAATATAAGTTGAATCTTATATTACTGTCATCACAGCAATATATACCAACTCTAAATTTGTCATCATGGCAGTACAAGAGTTAAATGTAAACATGTCTTCGCAGCAATGTTAACATTCTGTGTTGGTCTGTGTTTTTCTAATTTCAGGCTTTATTTTCAGCTATTACTCATCTGGTGAGATGGGATTCCTTCAAATGCGCCAACCTGCCCAACCCCACTATTACCTCAATCTCTCTCTCTCTCTCTCTCTCTCTCTTTATCCAATTATCTCTCTGCTAATCCAAATAAGGATATCAAGCTTCTATTATCATTTCTGACTATATTTTTTCTTTTCCTCAGTGGGTCAGGAAGGGGTGGAGCAAGACGGGTGAGAAGTCTTGCAGATGTTGTTTAGCCCCGAGTCGGCTTCGATCAAACAGACTTTACAATGACAAGCTTTCAAGCTGTGGCCATCCTATCTTATTTCCATTAAGCCTTAAATGACAGGAAAGGATTACATGATCGTGTGTGCCAAATGAGCATAAAAAAATAGATCTCATTTTTTAGTACAAAAACTATTATAACTATTAGTCTCTTGCACCATAAAATTTACAATCTCATTATTAGAAAGTGCTCTTAAAATATTGACTTTCCTTTGATGACAGCCATATTCATAATGATGTCTGCTGTTCTCTAATGACACATCAGTTGATATCTGCTGTTTAAGGGTTAAGCTTAGTACCCAAGGACCAGATGTTGGTGTTAAACGGGATATCCAAGGGCTAGCTGTTGGTTGTTAAACTGGGCATCCAAGGACCAGCTATTGGTCTTAAACTGGGCACCCAATGACCAGTTGTTTGTTTTAAACTGGGCACCTAAGGACCAAGTGTTGGTTTTAAACTGGGCCCGACCCAAGGACCAGGTGCTGGTAGCACAAATCGATGGTTCATCATAATTAAATTATGGGGTGGGAGTGCTAAGCAGTGATATGTATAAATGGAAGTCTGAATGTTTGATTAGTACATTCGAACTGGTAATAACATTGCATTTATACATATCACTGTGTACTGCAACCATCCGGTAATAGTAGATGTTTTGTCAAAGGAAATTTGCCTTGCGACATTGAGTAGGACAAATGACTGTTTAGAAGCTTCCTGGCTGACTCCAAATCCCTTTTCATAAGATGCTGAAAGGAAATTTTGTGGAAAGAAATTTGAGTTGCTTCATCAAACAGGTCAACATGTATTAGGAACCCCGTCACAAGTTCATATGTCCCCTATTCTTTAGGTATTTATTGAGGAAGATTTGGCTATTGCATTGAGCTGACTGAATGCCTATATAGCCCTTTCCTTGGCTTTTCAGCTCTTCCTTATGTATCTACAGGCGAGCAAGCAAGCAAATGCATATTCTGCGAAATATTTCGACCATTTTGCTCAATATTTGCTTTGTATTTTGTATTTTATATTTTAATGCTTTTAATTTTTTTTATTTTTGATTTTCTGTCTTTTTTTGTTTTGTTTTGTTCAATTTTTATTCTTAAATTTATTTATTTTGTATTCAATGTGTGGAAAATGTTTTTAATTACTACATATGGAAAGCAAATGTTTAAATGTCAATGACTACTACTACATGTACTAATCATTACTGTTAGTATTAATAATAATAGTAATAATGATAATAGTGATGTTTCTTCTATTGGCACAGAGTCTGAAATTTGAGGGAAGTTAGTTAATTAAATTGACCCTTTTCTCAATCTTGGGGAGATAAAATACAAAGTTGACCTCAGCAAGATTTGAACCGAAAGATGTAAAAACCCAAAGCAATTACCCAAAACATTTTACCAATGCTCTAACAATACTGCTACATCATCACCTTTATAATAATAGCAATAATGACCCTTTCTGCCCTAGGTACAAGGCCTGAAATGTTAGGGGAGGGGCTGAGTTAATCATATCAAGACCAATGCTTGACTGCTACTTAATAGATTGACCCTCAAAGGATGAAAGGCAAAATTGACCCCAAAAGGATGAAAGGCAAAATTGACCCCGAAAGGATAAAAGGCAAACGCAGCCCTGGAAAAGATAAAAGGTAAAAATCGACCTGAAAAGGATAAAAGGCAAAAATTGACCCCGAAAGGTTGAAAGGCAAACTTGACCCCGAAAGGATGAAAGGCAAAATTGACCCCCGAAAGGATAAAAGGCAAAATGGACCCCAAAAGGATAAAAGGCAAAAATCAACCCCGAAAGGATGAAAGGCAAAAATTGACCCCGAAAGGATAAAAGCAAAAATCAACCCCAAAAGGATGAAAGATAAAATTGACCCCAGAGGAATTTGAGTTCAGAAATAAAGCCAAAGAAAATGCTACTGATTATTCTTTCAGCTCACTGCAATAATAATAATAATCCTTTCTACAATAGGCACAAGGCCTGAATACGAATGAAAAGCTGCTAAGGATTTTTTCCTTGTCGTCGTCGTCGTCGTTTAACGTCCGCTTTCCATGCTAGCATGGGTTGGACGATTTAACTGAGGACTGGTGAAACCAGATGGCTACACCAGGCTCCAATCTGATTTGGCAGAGTTTCTACAGCTGGATGCCCTTCCTAACGCCAGTACCAGTAATTCTGCCAGCTTGTTGCCTTAATAATAATAATCCTTTCAGCTATAGGCACAAGGTCTGAAATTTTGGTGGGAGGGGACTAGTTGATTACACTGACCCCAGTGTTTCACTGATACTTAATTTATCGATCCCGAAAAGGATGAAAGGCAAAGTCGACCTCGGCAGAGTTTGAACTCAGAACGTAAAGACAGACAAAATAGCAATAAGCATTTTGCCTGGCATGCTAGTAACTCTGCTGGCTCACTGCCTTAATGATAATGATGATTTTTTTTTCTAATTATTGCTTTCTAATTTGTTCTTATTTCATATATGTATTCAATGTATAGAAACAGACAATTGTGTTTGGAAGGCAGATGTTTTGATGTCAAGGTCTGGTAGTAGTAGTTGTAGTAGTAGTAGTAATAATAATAATGATAATAATAATAATTTCTAATTTAGATACGAAGTCTGAGATTCTGACTAGACTGGTACTTAATTGACCTACAATTTGATAGAATGAAAAGATGGGCAAAATGTTTAGCCGCATTTTGCCCAGCATGGTGGTAATAATAATAATAATAATAATAATAATCCTTTATACCATAGGCACAAGGCCTGCAATTTGGTGGGGGAAGGGGATAAATTATATTGACCTCAGTACTCAGCTGGTATGTATTTCATTGAGCCTGAAATGATGCCAACTTTGGCAGAATTTGAACTTTGACTATAAAGACAGACAAAATGCTCACTGCCTATAATGATAATCAATAATAATCACAATAGTGCAATACCAGGCAGTGGCTCTCATGGCTTCTGATCTTAACTGATTGGAAGCGTTATCATGTACATTGCTTTGTCTTGGTATAAAAGATGGGCTACTGTAAATATTCGGATCTTTTTTAAAACGGGGGCCACATTTTTCATTAATGAAACACTTTGAAACTTGGAACACTGGTAGAATGTGTCATATAAAACATCTTTTTCTCTTAGGGATTTCTTTTTTTTAAAGAAGACTAAGTTATTCCATGTTAAAGTTGTCGTATTTCTGTAATTTCAACCAATCACTGACGTCCATTCAGCCGATATACATTAAGTGCCGACTACATAAACAAACGATTCTGAAACAATTCTATCGGTGATAGGGTTAGGGTTAGGGTAAAACAGCAAATTTAAAAAGAAAAAAGCAAATAAAACGAAGAAAAAAAAAAGAAAATGAAAAAAGCAAATTTAAAATGAAAAAAGCAAATAAAACGAAGCTATGGCTTAATCAGCCAAAGGAGTAAATGTAAACAACTGAATACTTGTCAGTGATTGGTTGAAATTATCGAAATAAGACAATTTTTTACATGAAATAAATTTGAATACAAAAATATTTTTCTGTTCTATAACACAAAATAGATAAGTATACGAAGTTTGAAAATCTTTCGGTACCAAAAACACTGCGTAAAACATTAATGAAAAATGTGGCCCCCGTTTTAAAAAAGATCCAAATATTCTGCTCAATACCACAGATTTGCTTGTCAGTTGTTTGACTTTAACCAGTTGAGCATGTCCCTTGGTGGCTGACGATATGTGCATCTCTGATCATGAGCAGAAGTAGTCGGGGAGCATCATAACCATGTGTTGAGAGTAATTCTTTGGGGTTTGAATAATTCACTTGGAAACATAGTTGCTTTGTTCATCATCCTTAAAAAACCCTTGTTCAGGGGCCTTTTGAGTGGGATGGGCTACTTGACCTGAAGAAATTTCTAACTGGGCCCCCACCTGCAAAGTCATGTGCTGTTCATCTCGATATGAGGTCATCATGTCACACACATATGGTTGTGATGCCTGTGCCTGGTGTACCCTTATCAGATGGGTAGTCATGATGGGTATACTGGGCTTCGTATATTTATTCCTTAATATTACTTAGATTGCTCTCTCACTCAATAATAATAATAATGATAATAATCCTTTCTATTATAAATGCATTATAGAATTTTTTTTAGTTTCTTATTGTCCATTTTATTCTTAATTATTTTATTTACGCATTTAATATATGGAAATTGGTTAACTTATATAGAAGGCAGATGTTCACATGTCAAGGATACTAGTAATAGTTGTAGAGTACAGTTGACAGAATCAAACCTAAAAATTTCGCTTAATTACTTTATTGATTGATCTTAGAAATTTACAGTTATTTCCATTAATTAACATCACCACGACAGCTCCCTTTAGTAATTTGCTATTAATTACTTTAGAAACTGCAGCAATTTTACTGTAAATTATTTTGCTCTTTGCTGCCCAACCCCTAAAATTTCCTGGTGAATTACTTTTTTGAAACTAAAAATTTAATTAAAAATTTAATCCCCCGCCCCCCCAACTAATAAGTCAATTATTTAAACCAACTCCTGAAAATTTGCTGGGATTTAAAAAAAATTTTATTGACCTCCTAAAATTTACCTTTAAATTATTTTGTGCCCTTGGGAATTACTTTAGTTATACCTCCCCATCCCAATTTAGGATTTATGATTAATTTATTAATCTTTAATTACTTCAGCCAACCCCAAAATTTCAGATATCTTAACAGCCCTTCTCTTGAATTTTATCTATTTTATTGACCCTTAAAAAAAATAACTTTCAATCACTTTGTCTGTCACTACAAATACATTGGGGATTATGTTAGCCCCACCCTCTAGCCCAGAATTTCACTGTTAAATTTCTCAGTCCTTATAAATCCACCCTTAATTACTTTATCAAATCCTTCAATTTCCCTACTTATCAATCCCTAAAATTTTGCCATTAAATTTATGAACCCTTAGAATCTAGACATTAGTCTAGGCTCTGTTCTTTGACCTGTCCAGCATGCACTCAGGCTTGACCAAGAGTTTGGGTTCTTCTGGCATAGCTTTCTGGGTCATTGAGGCATAAAAGTCACAACACAACAACAAGGACTGGACCTTACAGTGGCAGTTATGTATTTGGGTCTTTCGAATTGCTCATACAAATGAACATCACCACTTCACTCTCGTTCCCTTCTTGCTATTTCTGTGCCAATACAAGACATTACTGTTATAATTGTTGCTATTTATTACTGTTTTATCCTTTGTTATTGTTGCTGTATTATTATTATTGTTATTATCATTGTTGTTGTTGATGATAATGTTTGATGTTGTTGTTGTTTGCTAGCTGTCCAGTAAGTTTCTTTAATTATGTTCTTAATCCATGTAAGTATTATCTACTGTCTTTATAAACAAAAGACATGCCTAGTCTAGTCTTCTCTCTTTCTCTCTCTCTCTCTCTCTCTCTCTCTCTTAGTCCTAACCATCTGTTTAGATTCAGCACCATTTCTTCATCCTTCTTATCTCCCTTCACTAGTTGCCTCTCTCTCTCTCTCTCTCTCTTTTTCTCTCCTATTCAACATACAATTTTTCCCTGCTCACACACACAAATTGATGGAGCATACTATTTGTGCAACTTACATTGGGTGTGTATGTATGTGTGTATGTATGTATATATCACTGATGGTGCCCCAGCATGGTCACAGCCTTAGGGCTGAAATGCATAAAAGAATAAATATATATAAAAACAATGGAAGCAGCTATGCACAATATAAAACCAGAAGGGGAAAAATCCAGTTGTCACTAATATAGGTGGCACGTAAAAAAACACCATTTGAGTGAGGCCATTGCCAGTACCGCCTGACTGGCCCTCGTGCCGGTGGCACATAAAAGCACCCACTACACTCTCGGAGTGGTTGACGTTAGGAAGGGCATCCAGCTGTAGAAACTCTGCCAAATCAGATTGGAGCCTGGTGTAGCCATCTGGTTCGCCAGTCCTCAGTCAAATCGTCCAACCCATGCTAGCATGGAAAGCGGATGTTAAACAATGATGGAGTGTCCATGAATTACCTTTACAATCTGAAAAATTCAGGGGAAATAAAAAAATGAAAGATAAGGATAATTTAGCAGAGTTTATGGAAAAAAAAAAGAAATTTATTATAGATATCAGAACACTTGCACTTGGGCTCCATTGGTTACCTGCAGCACATCTAAATGATGCTCAATTTCTATTGTAAAGATAATGTATGAACACCATATGTGTGTGTGTGTGTGTGTGTGTGTGTGTGTGTGTGTGTGTGTGAGTATATATTTGAATGTCCTCATCTTGACATCACATGATGGTTGTAAACGAGTATCACTGTCATACATTCGCTTTCAATCTGCAGTGAAAAACATTTTTTGGTCATGGGGAAGTATTACCTTAACTTGTTTGCAGTCAAAGTAAGGGTTGGTGACAGGAAGGGCGTCCAGTCACAGAAAAGTCTGTCTTAATGAATCCCATCTGACCCATGCAAGAAGCAAGGAAGAATGGGCATTAAAATGATGAGGATGATGCTATTGGTATGAGAATGGCTATGTGGTTAAGAAGTTTGGGATACCTTGCGGCAATGTCTTCTAAGAAACCCTTGAGAGTGAATTTGGTAAATGGAAATTAGAAGATGCTTCTGTGTGCATGTGTTATTAGGAAGGGCATCCAGCTTTAGAAACCATGTCAAAGTGGACAGCAGAGTTTGGCACAGTCCTAGCTTACCAACTCCTGTTAAACCATCCAACCCATACCAGCATGGAAGATGGACATTAAAAGATGATGATGATATATATACATATATATATATATATATATATATATATATAACCAGAAATGGCCCTGATGAAAGTAGCATTAATCTTTTTTAGGTCATTCTATTTTTCTCGACTGATCAATAAACCGATTGAGTAAACCTCTCAGTAATGTACCTATGTTGGCTACTGGAAACAACTGTAAGCCACATTTACTCTAGTAAAGGGGAAAATATGTAATAACCATTATATATAACTTGTCTTTTATATGATGGACTCTCCCGTCGAAGATGATGTATGAGCATTCAGCTTTTGCCAAACTACCTGCATGAATGATTGATTTATAGTGATTAAATGTTTGTGCTGTGCATTAGGTCACTTTCGCCACCAAATCTGAACAGGTGCCCGGTGAACCATGCATCAAATGTCAAAGTGATCGCAGAGCAATGTAAGATGAAGTGTTTTGCTCAAGAACACAATGCACCACCTTATGTGTGTATGTGTGGCTCTGAGGAAGTTACGACATTTCACATGAACACCCAGCTCTGAGTGCTGTGCTTTTTTAAGCAGAAACAACTGTAAGCAGATGAAAGTGGTTGCATAACTCCGGTTCATTTGTCATTCATGAATTCACACAATCACTGTCAGATAAAAAGTAATTGATGGCAAATTATAGTAGTCTGTGTTTGCCAGAACTGTATCTATTGAAAAAAACAAAGGAAATATAAAACTGTCTGCGTGTGTGTGTGTGTGTACATGTATGAGGGGGTGCTGAAAAGTTCCTGGCTTTAAGGGTATTGTGAAAGGTCTGGTTGGAGGGTCCCAACATTCCGAGTTCTTTTACTGGTTTTAGAAAACCTGAAGGACCACTGCAATAAGTGTGTGAATCTGGGAGACGAATATGTTGAATAAAATCATAATTAACTGATCCTCCTGTATTTTCTTTTACCCAAAGCCAGGAACTTTTCAGCACCTCTGTGCAAGTGTGTGTATGTATGTATGTATGTATGTGTGTGTGTGTATATATATATATATATATATGTATATACACACACATACATATGAATGTGAATGATGTCTAAAAGTCTCTATAAGTTTCAGAAACTTACATCACTGCCCACATTTTCCTCTCCCTATAAACGCACACACACACACACACACATATATATACACTGTTGTATAATGGATCATGTAGTGTGTAGAAAGCATGGTAATGTAGTATGTATACTGATTGTTTTTGTAAGCATTATACACACACACACACTCATAAAGGCCTGTCTTTGACAGTCATAGAATATATACACTTCACTTGTCATGTTAGTGTTTTTATAAATTATACATAATCCTGTATTTGCATATATTGATCTTTATCTATTTAGTGAATGATCTACTTATTTGTCTATGTACTTCTGAAATACTAAAGGAGGGTATAAACATTTGTAGCAATTTTTATGTATATGTATGTGTATATAGATATAGATATATATATATATGTGTGTGTATATATGTAGTTTATAATTGTTCAAAAATTTACAGAGCTTGTTTTGGCATTTACTGACATCACAAGGATTGTCTGTGGGGATAGATAAATGCAGTTTGTAGATGTTGACAGTAAAGATAAGCACTGCATGTAGCTGTTGAATGGAGAAACAGATAGATAGATAGATAGATAGATAGATAGATAGATGGGTAAGCTGTGATTTTGACTAGATTGGTAGATAGATAAATACAGTACTGTTCGACATTTTTGAGATAAGGAATTCTGTTCCATTATCTACATTGGACGGATATTTGTCCTCATCTTGTTTGTTGTTACCACAGCCTTTTGGCTGATTTACTCTACAGCCTTCATCAGGTGTCCTAGTAGAATTTTGGGATCTTTTTTAAAACGGGGGCCACATTTTTCATTAATGTTTTACGTAGTGTTTTTGGTACCGAAAGACTTTCAAACTTCGTATACTTATCTATTTTGTGTTATAGAACAGAAAAATATTTTTGTATTCGAATTTATTTCATGTAAAAAATTGTGTTATTTCGATAATTTCAACCAATCACTGACGTCCATTCAGCTGATATACATTAAGTGCCGACTACATAAACAAACGATTCTTCGTTTTATTTGCTTTTTTCATTTTAAATTTGCTTTAACCCTAACCCTAACCGTAGGGTTAGGGTTAATTGTTTCAGAATCGTTTGTTTATGTAGTCGGCACTTAATGTATATCGGCTGAATGGACGTCAGTGATTGGTTGAAATTACAGAAATACGACAACTTTAACATGGAATAATTTATGGATTTCTTTTTTTTTAAAGAAGACTAAGAGAAAAAGATGTTTTATATGACACATTCTACCAGTGTTCCAAGTTTCAAAGTGTTTCGTTAATGAAAAATGTGGCCCCCGTTTTAAAAAAGATCCGAATTTTGAACCCAACCCTGGGTTCTCATTCCTTAGGTATTTTTTGCTGATGCTATTTTTATTATGAACCCCAAGACTGTGAGTTCAATTCCAGGCAGTGCCTTGAATAAATAATAATAATAATAATAATAGTAATAATAATAATAATAATAATAATAATAATAGCCCCGTCTGCATAAACACACATACACACAAAGGATATAGCCTAATTGTTAGGGTTATGGGCTCACAATCATAATGTCAGGGTTTCAATTCCTGAACTATGAAAGCACTTTGTGTGCTTGAGCAAGACATTTCATTTTATGTTGCTCCAGTTTACTCAGTGCTGGTGATGTCCCCTCTCTCCTTCCAGCTATCACATCTTCATGTTTTGTCGTCGAGTGAATGAGTGAGAGGTTCAATATAATGTTCAGTCTCTGTTCATGATTACTTAATCACTCAAAACAATTAGAAGCATGGAACATGCTACCAAAGTCAAACACATTTGCAAATGGCGCGGGGGGAGGGGGGGCTTCTGCTTTTAGTGTGTGTGTATAAAAGCAGAGTCTAAGAGGCCACATTTCTTCTGAAACTATTTCTAAAGCAGAAGGTCTCCCCATATTCAAGCGCACATGAGCATATCAAATATCACTGTACATGCATACATATGTGTGTGTGTGTGTGTATGTATATATATATATATATATGTGTGTGTGTGTATGTGTGCATGTATATGTGTGTGTATATGTTTGTATATGTGTGTATATGTGTGTGTGCGTGTGTGTATATGTGTGTTTGTGTGTGTGTATAGATGTGTGTATATGTGCATATATGTAAGATATAGGTTTGATGATGCAAACAGGAAAATAGCACTCAAAATAGTACACACACACATTATTAATAATTGGCAGAAGTTACAGAATGACTCCAGGGCCAAGAGTTTTATGCATTGGCACACACACACACACACACACACACACACACACACACACACACACACACACACACACACACACACACACACACACATACACACACACACACACACACACACACAATGTTCAAATCTATGCATGTATACGTGCACATTGTGTGTATATATACACATGTAACATGCATAAAAGTGCATTCTATAAGTGGTATACAGAGTTAAGAGCATTCACCAAAATTCCTTGCAGTATTTCTTCCAGCCCTTTACATTCTAAGTTCAAATCTCTTTAAAGTCAACTGTGTGTACCATTCCTCCAAGAGAAACAATCAAATGAAATGGTGTGAGGGAATCCATATGCTGGTGGGGGATCATATCAATAAATTCCATTTCTTCTCAAAATTGCTAGCTTTGTGTTTTCACCTTTTAGCATTTAAGCTGGCCACATCCGGCCAAAGTATCCTACATTCAAACCAGCCAGATCTGGCCACTCACACATACACACATTATAATGTCGTTCTAAAAATAAACAATTACGTCATTGAAATGTCAAAGCTATGAGATAATGCATAATTAATTGAAACAATACAAATAAATAGGCATTTCATTTGATAAAGAAACCTGAAAACCTAAAAGTTTAATTAGAGATCATTATCATAATTTATTTACTTGTCTCCACAGTGAGTTTTAGACTGCCATGGGGACAAAGTATTCAAGATTGTTAATATTCATGATTCTAAGTAACCAAAGTGTTAACGTATCTGATTCATTCTTAATATAGTCTGGCTGATTTGAATGTGAATATCTATTTGCTGTTGTTTATTCATCACCAGAGAATGCCTCCTCTATTACAGACACTTGAAACTGCCAGAATGTCTTTAAAATGAATAGATATGTTAGTGTCTGGGTTCTCGCTGTTTTGCATACCCCTCATGAATTATTAATTAAAATGTTTATTTTTTTAACATTTTTTTCGACTATGGTGGGAAGTTTGGAAGTTAACAATGCTATCTTCCGTTTGTAACAACAGTAATTCTGAATTATGAATTCAAAAGAACAATTGTGATAAAGCCGACAATTTTTTTTTTTTTTACTTTTGACATCTGAAACTTAAATCCAAATAAATTGTAATATCACATTGTCATCAACCCTTTTATTACAATATTTCTAAAGAAATCTGTCTTTCTTTAATCCTATGCCTTTCTAAAGCATTTTCATAAGTTTGTCCTAAACTTCTATGTTTGTTTTCATTCCTGGTTTTATATGTCCTGTGAGATACACACAAGACAGGCAAAGGATTAAGCAGTTCTGCTAGAAGAGACAGTTTTAGCATGACAGTGGTGAAATATCATCATTTAACATCTGTTGTCCATGCTAGCATAGACTGGATGATTTGACCAGGGCTGGTAAGCTGAGGGGCTGCACCAAACTCCAGTCTGATTTGGCATGGTTTCTATGGCTGGATGCCCTTCCTAATGGCAACCACTCCAAGAATTTGATGTGTGCTTTTGCATGCCACTATACAAAATGTCTTTATAGTGACACTAATTCTTTGCCTGTTCAAAGCATTTTCATAAGTTTGTCCTAAAAATCCATGCTTGTTTTCAGAATATATTTAGCTTAGGTTTCACACATTCTGTGTAATACAAAACTTCCCTTTCATAAGCTCCTAGTTGCCCTTATGGTTGCAAAAACATTAGGAATATATATCATGTATGATGCATGGATGCAAGGAATACATGGGACAGACAAGGGGTTAAATTAATTTTTAAAATAATGAGCAATTTAATAAAATAGCTTTGTCTTTATTAAGCTGATATATAGAACTTAAACATTGAGTTTGATGGATAATTTGGGGGATCCTTTACCCTTTTAGCATTTAACTCTTTAGAATTTAAACTGGCCATATCCAGTCGAAATACTCTACCTGTTTTATTTTCAAACTGGCCAGATTCAGCCTCTCACACTTACCCTACAATATTATTCTATAGATAAACAATCACATCATTGAAATCTCAAAGCTATGAGATAATGCAGGATTAATTCAAAACAATGTGGATTAATAAGGATTATGTTTGGCAGAGAAATCTGAATACTAAAGGATTTAACTGGTCACATAGGGCCAAAATGTTTCGCTTGTTTTATGTTCAAACCAGCTAGATCTGGCGTCTTGCACCTACCTTACAATGTCATTATAAAAGTATACACAGGCATAGCTGTGTGGTAAGAAGCTTGCTTACCAATCACGTGGTTCTTGGTTCAGTCCCACTGTGTGGCACCTTGGGCAAGTGTCTTCTACTGTAGCCTCGGTCCGACCAAAGCCTTGTGAGTGGATTTGGTAAGCGGAAACTGAAAGAACCCTGTTTTATATATATATATATATATATGTTAATATAAATAATTTGGGAAAACAAATTTCCAAATCTATCAGGTACAACCCTTCAGCATTATATGCATCTACATATTGTACCTTGGGGTCTTATTTATCATATATTTATACATTTATCTATAAATATACAAAGTATCTGATAAAAGTCAATATTAATCCAAAAAAAATAGAAAAAAAAAATATATATATATATGTATATATGTGCGTGTTCGTGTGTCTGTATTTGTCCCTCCAGCATTGCTTGACAACCGATGTTGGTGTGTTTACGTCCCAGTAACTTAGTGGTTCGGCCAAAGAGACCAATAGAATAAGTACCAGGCTTATAAAGAATAAATCCTCGGTTCGATTTGTTCGACTAAAGGTGGTGCTCCAGCATGGCTGCAGTCAAATGACTGAAACAAGTAAGAGAATAAATGAATAAAATCGCATCATTGAAATCTCAAAACAATGTCGTCAAGAAGCATTGCGTTTGATAGAGGAATCTGAATGCTAAAGGGTTAAAAAAAAGTTCGTGTCACAAAGGACCAAGTGCAGTCATAGGTAACTTGGTCCCCAAAGGGTTATACACATACATACACAAACTCACACACCTTCTCTCTCAGACACACAGATACACACACATGCAGATATTTTTTATGCAATCGTAGGCAAATCAACCAATGCTTGTAATTCTTCCATTTCCCAGAGTTCTCTGTCTATCAGAGAAAGCCAGCATTGACTTCTGCGAGAGAAAGCTGTACGTAAGCATTAGGAAAGTAAAAACAAAAAGAAAATCATTAATAATAATAATATGAAACTTTGAATCTTTAATCCTTGTTCACTAATCCTCTTGTCCAAACTCTACGATGTTGTGTTCCTTTATTCATCTCCCTTTCTCCCCTTCCATTCTCCTCTTCCTCCACCTTATAATATCAGCTGATGTCCAATCCAACATGGGACTCTCTATGTAGTTGCTCTGTCTGCTAGAAATAGCAATCAAATCTCTCTCAAAACACACATCCCCTAACTGTCATATGAAAGCAAAAAGAAAAAAATAGGAAACACTAGGACACATGATATAATATTGTTTTGGAGGTGGTCATGGTTAGAACATGGCTGTGTAGTTAAGAAGCTCATTTTGTAATCATGTGGTTTTGGATTCAGTCCTACTGTGTGGCACCTTGGGCAAGTATTGTCTTCCATAGATCCAGAATGACCAATTCCTTATTTGGTAGGTGGAAACTATGTGAAAGCCTGTTGTATATGTGTGTGTGTGTGTGTGTTTGTATTTGTCCCACTTACCCACAACATAACAATGTGTTGTTGATTTGTTCATATCCCTGTAACTTAGCAGTTTGGCAAAAGAGACCAATAGAGTAAGCATCAAGCTTAAAAAAATAAGTACTGAGGTCAGTATGTTTGATTGAATCCTTTGAGGCTGTGCCCCAGCATGGCCACAGTCCAGCAACTGAAACAAATAAAAGTTAAAAGATTGGTCAGTCCTGCTAAAACGGGCTACAATGAAAAGCATTCGACCTGTGACCAACTGGCCCTTTTCCCAAGCATTGAGCCATTTCATATTGGTTGCAGGGCCATTGCATTGCTTAGCATATCCCTCCCTTGACAAGACTAGGGTGTAATTTTCCTATATGTGTGCAGATGAATGATGGTGATGAAATTTGGCTATTATTTCTAGCATGACAAGCGAGCGACCATGTAAATAAGTGGTTCCCAACCATGGTTTGCTTAGGAACCTTTTTAATTCCCATTTTACTCAGGGTAGGAGGACCCTCGTAGCCATCCGATGTTTTAAAAAAAGTCCTATTTATATACTTAAAGAATTGTATTAAAAAATTGTTAAAATGTTGTATTGTAGAAGTATAACCAGTTTTTTGGACATAAAGTTTATCAAAATCTTATGTGCCCCCCCCCCACCAAATCTTACATGGGCCCTGGTTGAGAACCACTGATGTAGGTCTTTTGAACGGGGCTTCAACACTTAGTTATTGATGCAATTTGTTAAATTGTAAAGGAAACAGAGTTGATCCTTTTGTCCCCTTTTTTGCACCACAGGATATGAAACTATCCAGTGGGAGCATTGGAGAGGGACTTATTGAAGTAACAGGAGGAGGAAGAAGGGGAGGAGGAGGAGGAGGTGGGGGTTAATGGCAAAGGTACCAGCTATATAATGGCAGAAATGAATCAACTACACTCTTTATCTTTGCCAATCACTCACATAATCCTGCACACATACACGTGCATGCACACACATGCACACGTACTTATGCATATATACATGCGCACACACACATGCACACACACACATATACATGCGCATACATATACACACAAACACATGTGCATACACATTTGTTATTGGTCAAAGCTATGACCTTACATGGTTTGATCCATGTCTATACCTACATCATTATCCATCCTCACCACCATATCATCTACTTTTCAATGCTTGCATGGGTCAGACAAAATTGCTGAGATAGAGTTTTCTACAGCCGGATACCCTTCCTCTCACCAACCCTCCCCTGTTTCCAAGCAAGCTATTATTATTTCATCATGGGTAGACCTGTTTTTGCAGAATATTGAAAATGAATGACACTGCTTGTATGACAGTGACACTTGTTTACGACTATCACACGATGTCAAAAGACGACACAAACATGTATACATTTATACATATGATGGGCTTCTTTCAAGTTTCTGTCTACGAAATCCACTTTCAAGGCTACAGTCAGCTCAGGGCTATAGTAGAAGGCACTTGCTCAAGGTACCACACATTGGGACTGAACATGGAACCGTGTAGTTGGAAAGCAAACTTTGTAATCACACAGCCACACCTGTGCCCATATATATATATATATATATATATATATATATATATATATATATATATATATATATATATATATATATATATATGTGTGTGTGTGTGTGTATGCATGTTTTTATACATATATAGGTTTCATACAATGTGGATGGGAATTAGTTTTTTTCTAGCTGTAGTTCTGTATCTAGAACAGGCAGTTGTTTTTTTGTTTATCCTGCCATACCATGAAAAGTTTGACGATGTCCTCAGGAATACTCGTCTCAGTGATTGCACTCTTCTTCTTGAGTGTATAATTTATATACTCAAATTTAACCCTTTAGCATTCAAACCAGCCCTATCTGGCTTAAATATTCTACTTGTTTTGGGTTCAAACCAATCAGATGCTGCCTCTCACACCCACCATACAAGGTCCTTCTCAAAATAAGCAATCACATCATTGATATCTCAAGACTACAAGATGATGCATGGCTAATTCAAAGCAATGTGAATAAATAAGCATTACATTTGACCGAATAATCTGAATGCAAAAGGGTTAAAATACATGTCCCTTTTGATTGGTTTTTATCCTAGTGCCAGCAGTATGTGTTATCAACCTTATTTGGTCATGGTCTCTTGGAGTTTGGATTGGTTTAGGCCATCCCTTTCAGCAACCACCTCTCCTGCTAATTATGTCTTGTAGGTAACAGAAGCTGTTAACTATTTCTAGGGAGCTGTCCAAGTATTTAAGAGAATCTCTTTCTGGTGTGCTCATAACGTGTATTTCTTTTGTGTATCTGCCACATATGGAGGTTCATTTTAGTCTATTTGTGATTCTACAATATTTCTTGTATATCCATGGGTGCAGCATATGGAGTTTAAACCTACTTCTTTTCTGCATATCAAACAAGGCAATTTCCTTGATGATACCAGAAGACATTTCTTTGATACCTGACGATACTACTTTTTCCCTATTTATTGACAACTTAGTCTTCTGGTAAGTTTATCTTAAGTCCTCTTAAGTGAGTTCCATTCTGACTGACAAATCGTAAGTCAATCTGGTCGTATGTCAGTATATATTTTTCAACATTATTTTCATTCTAACGCAACTGATGCTTGAAAGCGACTGAGTGAGAGACAGTGGAAGGCAGTGGATGCC
>NC_142952.1:30486785-30514285 GCF_046866305.1 Octopus bimaculoides | reverse complement strand
AAAAATTTTCCAATTGAAATTTTGAATACCACTTCTGACATATATATTCTGTAACGGCACCCTCTCTGTACACAGCGCATATCTTCCAGAAGGTTTTCACTGGTGCCTTTTTTTTTTTAATAAAAAAAAAAAGGCATGTGGTGTCAATAATGTTCATTTTGGTTCTCCATTTTCAGGGTGATCTCAAACACACAAAATAGAACCTGTCTCTTTGCAAGTTCACATCAAGCATCTAATGTTTTCACATGCATAAGGGACAGACTGAAGTTAGCCACTTATTAGAGTGCTTGAAGATTAATGTCAACAAAAACCAAATGGACTTTTCGGTCAACCCCACATGTCTCATCTGCAGTCAGTCGTCATGATTTTGACTGTTTGGGGCTTTGGCATGACACAATAAGCTTTCTCCATACTGGTTGGTTTTTCATTTGGGTTTGCCATTTACTATGATCAATTTCCTTTCCACTTCATATTCCTTTTTGCAGTATCTTTCAATCTCGAACTAGGTTTTCCTTGGTTTCCTTTCCCTCTTTGCAAGTCAGGAGTAAAGGAATTGTGTGGGGAAGTCTGTTGTCGTCCATCCTATGTACATGACCCAAATACTGTAAATTTCTGTCGATTAAGGCCTCCGTCACGGAGGCAGACCAGCATACCGTAGGATCTCTTCATTCCTGATCATCTCAAAGAGAGTGATGTTCATCATTTAACACACCCATCTCATCATATATGCATGTAACTCGTCTACTTGAGCATTTAAAAGCAGCGCATGTACTTATTTACATACGCCCTCACAGATGCACACTCATACAAACACATACACATTCTCAGGCTCTCTTAATCTTATGCTCACCCACACGCACATATGCATGTGCTCAAGCCCCCCCCCCACACACACACACACATATGCTCACACACTATCCTCAGATATATGTGCACTTGCACGCCCCAGTTTCGCAAGGTTTCTGTGACACATGAGTGACTGAGGTCACAGCTTTCCCCCCCTCTTCCCATGAACTGGATGCCAGTCTGTTATGGAGTTATTCATTTACAGCTGAGTAGACTGGGGCAACTCTTCAATACAAGAAATGCAGTGGAAGGCCTATCATTTTGATCTGAGGACTAAGTTTACTGATCCCTGCTGTAATGAAGAAATTTTTTGTTATAATAATAACAACACAATGTCTCTTAACTGTGATGTTTACCTTTTACTGACCAAATCAATGTAATTTTGTCCAGTTCCAACCTTCTGTACATTACATGTGTATTTAGAGTGGAACTGTTGGAGTAACAATGATACTCCGATAATCTGATGAGCTACCATTCTTTATTTGTATTAATTTGTGAAAATACAATTGTATTTGTATAATGCAACTATTTAAGCACAATTTCCCATGCAGGTGGCACGTAAAAAACACCTTTTTGAGTGTGGCCGTTGCCAGTACCGTGTGACTGGCCCTCGTGCCGGTGGCACGTAAAAGCACCCACTACACTTTCGGTGTGGTTGGCATTAGGAAGGGCATCCAGCTGTAGAAACTCTGCCAGATCAGATTGGAGCCTGGTGCAGCCTTCTGGCTTGCCAGTCCTCAGTCAAATCGTCCAACCCATGCTAGCATGGAAAGCAGACGTAAAGAGAATTTCTTACATACTGAAATTGATACCACATGAAAAAGATTGTAAAACAGCTGTAACCCTATGGAAGTCATGTGGTTAAATTAACCTATAATCACCTCATATCTCCTAATTTGTATAGTTTATATACTATTTACAGAATAATTTTATCATTTGGATTTTCAGTTTCATAGACACTTTACATTACATGACTTTTTAAAACAATTAGTGTGTGAACTGATAGTCTAGTCTGTTAGAGGAGCTTACTGTGATAACCACATGATTCTCTGAATCCATATCTTATATTACTCATATAGTGAGGAAAGTCAAACAATTAGGCAAGGCAAAACAAGGAAATTTTAATTTCATTTAATTCAGTCTAAATTTAGCTACATAATGAATGGTAAAATATAGTAAAAAATAACCTCTGATGGCTGTTTTTGGAATATCCTAGCTATTGGAGCATCATATTGAGTGAAGACTCTGTAAGTTGGGTATTCCGTCATCAGAGAGACATATTGGTTGATTGATTGCTTGCTAGAATATTCACGAATATGTATTTTGATAACATTTATTTTGACATCCAAGTCACATAACTGAAGCTGCTCTCAAATGCTACGTCAATGAACATTGATATTATTTGTCGTTGTAGTGGTGGTGATGGTGGTGGTAGCAATGAAGCATACTTGAATTCCTGTTTGAGTAAATAGATTCTTAAATTCGCTGTTAGATTAACCCATATAGTTGCTAAAACTAGTTTACCTCAAAACACCTTCACCTTTAGTAAAGTTAGACATGTGCATGCATCATGTGTGAATGTAAAGTACGTGAAAGAATATATGCATGTGAATGGGTTTGCGTAGAAGTCTACATACCCATATATACATAACCATACATACATACATGCGACTATTACATTCATGCAACCATACATACATACAACCATTCATACAGTTTTGTCTTAAGCACCTGTGTTAGTTTACATACATATACAATTACACATACATACAATTACACGTACAGACATGCAGTTACACGTACAGACATGCAGTTACACGTACAGACATGCAGTTACACGTACAGACATGCAGTTACACGTACAGACATGCAGTTACACGTACAGACATGCAGTTACACGTACAGACATGCAGTTACACGTACAGACATGCGGTTACACATAGACATGCAGTTACACGTACAGACATACAGTTACAAGTGCAGACGTGCAGTTATACAGACATACAGTTACACGTACAGACATGCAGTTACACGTACAGACATGCAGTTACAAGTGCAGACGTGCAGTTATACAGACATGCAATTACACGTACTGACATGCAGTTACATGTACAGACATGCAATTACACATACATACAAATGTACAATTACATATACATACATATACACAATTACACAGACACAAAATTAGATATGCATACATATATACAGTTACATATACCTGCATATATACAATTACGTGTGTGTGTATATATATATTAGACAAAATGAGATAACAAAGCCAAGGCTGTGAGGAGTTTTCAGGACATTTATAAGGGAAATGATATAGATATAGTCTTACAGCTGTTTCTGGGATATTATGGATAATATTCGTCTCAGATGAAAGGGTATCCATAATATCCCAGAAACAGCTGTAAGACTATATCTATATTTTTTTCCTTATAAATGTCCTGAAAACTCCTCACAGCCTTGGCTTTGTTATCTCATTTTGTCTAATATATATATATATATATATATATATATGCATGCTAATACAAGACCCATATTAGACTCTTCACTCGTATCACTATCAAAGCAAGAGTTTAACTACGGTCTGTCCATTGCAGCATTACCTGACACTCTTTGGGTCTTCTAGATACCAATACTGCTCATATATATATATATATATGCATACATACAATTACACATACGTACATATATGCAATTACATATACATACATACATACATATATCCAATTACACACATACAATTACGTATACATGTTGTTATGCCTAACCACATGTATATGTATTTCTTACATGTCTGTGTGTCACCTACTTTCACTATTGTTAGAAATTGACTGATGCCTTTTGACTGCTCTAACCACACTCGACTCATCCTGACTGCCTTATTTTTGCTGGGGTTTTCCCCTGGAGACTTTGTAGGACTGGAGGGAGACAGTGAACATTGAGCACTCTATACACATTTACCTATGCCTCTACCTGTACATGCTTTCATTGACATGTGCAAGGACCCATCACTTTCAGGCACATGCACGAAAAAGTACTCTTCTTCTTCTTCATCACAGATATCGAGATCGTATTCCCTTGATGGCCATAAACTCACAGGATTAATGTCGGTTCAATGAGAGGTAGGTATGGTGTGAGATTGTTGAAATGCTTGAGTGGAGAGATGTAGATGTTTGCTGTTTGCAAGAGGTATAATGGTGGGGAATCTCAGCTAGACTGCTTGTGAGTAAGGAGCATAGATATGATTGAAATTCTTCTGAATTCTTCAGTGATACTTTTGGCAGAGAAGTGGGTTGACAAAGTGATTGAATTTGCTAAGGTATGTTATAGGATTATCAAGTTGAGAATAGTCTTGTACAAATGTAACTGTCATTTATCTCTACATGTGTTCCACATGCTGGACTAACAGATGAACAGAAGGTCTGTTTCTATGGGCCCCTTCTGCAGACTACCTCAACAACTAAGGACAATGATCTTATCGTAGGTGGCGATTCTAGCGGTCATATTGGGCAACACACCAATGAATTCTATGGTGTGCATGGAGGTTTCAGCTTTGATACTTCAAATGAGAAGGGAACAAGGCTCTTGGAGTTCTGTGATGCAAATGACTTGATGGTCTGCAACACTAACTTCAGGAAACCAGCCAGCCATCTACTCGTCAGCACTCAAACCAGATTGGCTACATCCTCCCCTGGAACAGGGACAGACAGACACTTGTATTCTCAGTGAGGAATATACAACTCAACATAGGTTAGTGGTTAATGACTTCAGACTTAAGGCTAGATGGACTCAAAGATGCAAACCAGTTTGGAAAAGGAAGTTATGGAAGCACAGAGATGCATCAAATGGTTAGAAGCTTAGAGGACATTCTGATTAAAGTATTTGATGCGAAAGAGGAAGAGCTTGTGATATATAACATTGAGGACAACTGGAAGTTCTTATGGGACAACCTTCTGAAGGCTGCAGATCAAATCCGGGGCAAAGTTTCTGCCAGATGGAGAATACCTTGCTGGGGGGACAGTGAATTAGATAGGGGCCATACAAGTGAAGAGACGGGCTTGGAAAGACTGGAGGAAAGGAGGTAGCAATGTGCTATATCAGGTAGCCAAGAGGGAAGCTAGGCAACAGGTTTATTTAGCAAGGACAGAAGCAGAAAGGAAGAGGTTTGCCAATGTCTTACAGCATGAAGATCAGGGACTTAAGGTGTTCTTGATTGTTAGTCCTATTCATCATTGTCCTCCAGGCCATAACAGAAGAATTCAAGATCAGCTGCCCCTGGGAACTGTATACATGCTGATGATCTTGCTCTTATTGCAGATTCTGTAACAGAACTAGACAAGAAATTCCATGTGTGGAAACAAAACCTGGAATCAAAGGACCTTAAAGTTAATTTAGCAAAGACTAAGGTTCTAGTAAGCAAGGAAACTGACAAAGCTCTCCCTACCCTCACCAGATAAATGGCCCTACACAATATGTAGGAAAGGTGCAGGTAGGGAGGAATTCCATATAGTGTACCCAGTGAAAGCTACGGACATACAAGAGGTGCAGTGGAGTAATAGGAAGGTTGTCAGAGACAGTAGTGTTTGTATTTGGAAGATGCACAGGAGCCATAAAAACTACAGATACTCAAGAAATTGATTTTCTCAAATGCTCTAGAGTCTCTTTAGAGACAGTGGATAATTTCTGCTACTTTAGGGACCTAATTAGCAATGGTTGAGAATGTACAGAAATCGTAATTGCTAGAACAAAATAGGATGAGGGAAAATCCAAAGAGCTTTTACCTCTGGCAACCAAAGATCTCTCTCTCAGAAATGAAAGGAAAATTGTATGATGCATGTATATAAAGAGCAATACTACATGATAGTAAGATGTGGGCCTTGAATGCAGAGGACATGCATGGGCTGGTGAAGAAGTATGCTCTGCTGGATGTGCAATGTCAGTGTACATATGTGATTGAGTGCTAATGTATTGCGAGACAAGTTAGGCACAAGAGGAATTAGATGCTGTGTGCGAGAGAGAAGACTGTGCTGGTTTGGTCATGTAATGTGTAGGGATGTTGACAGTTGCATAAAGAAGTGGATGAAATCTGTGGAAGAAGGAGACCCAGGAAGACATGGGATGAAGTGCTGAAGGTTGATCTCAAAATATTGAGCCTTATGAAGGAGATGACAAAGGGCCCAAACATCTGGTGCCTTGTTCTTCTCAAGAAAACCTGTCCACAATAGCTGAATTGATATCCTAAACCACCTTGGTTAATGTTCCCTGCCTCCCCATCTGAAGGGCTTCTTTGTCATGCAAGTTACTTGGTGCTGGTGCCATATAAAGAGCACTCAGTACACTCTGTAAAGTGGTTGGTATTAGGAAGGGCATCCAGCTGTGGAAACCCTGCCAGAACAGACCCTGGACTTACCAGCTCCATTCAAACCGACTAACCCATGCCAGCACTGAAAACGGACATTAAATGATGATGATGATGATATATATATATGTGTATATATATCATGTGATTACATGATCAACCAGGCTATTGTATGTTACACCCTGCTGGTCACAATGCACTTTCTCTACATTTTAGCTTTCGAATGACACCACACTGCTGGCTCGGCAAGAAGGCCAAACCTCCATCCCTGCCCTCGCCTGTCCCTGAGGAGAAGGCTTAGTCTATTGCAGGGCTTACTCATTTACAGCTGTGAGTGGGCTGAGGCAGGAATCGAAACCACAATCATGAGATCATGAATGCAATATGCCTAACCCCTAGGCTATGCGCCTTCACATGTGTGTGTGTGTGTGTATATATATATATATATATATATATATATATATATATATATACATACATATACGCACAAATGAGGGGGTGCTGAAAAGTTCCTGGCTTTAAGGGTATTGTGAAAGGCTTGGTTGGAGGTCCAGCCTTCCGAATTCTTTTACAGGGCTTAGAAAAACTGCAGGCCCACTGCAATAAATGTGTGAACCTGAGAGAATATATTCAGTGAAATAAATGACTGATCCTCCCGTATTTTCTTTTACCAAAAGCCAGGAACTTTCCAACACCCTCTCGTGTGTGACATCGGGATATTAATACCACTGTGTGGAGTGTTGAATATTACTCTGTGTGTGTGTGTGTGTGTGTTTTATCAGAGAGTTGAAAATATGATATCAGTATTATCTGTGTGGAGTGAAGGATATTACAGGTACAACATCAATTTTTCGGACATTGATGGTCAAGAATCTTTTTAAGAGCTGCACTAATTTACACTAATGTACGATGTACCTGTATTTCATTTTATTAATTACATAGATATAATATTTGTTTAATTTAGAGTTTGCTAACCAAAGTGGTCAGCTCCTGATTTGGAAAAATGTCAGTAATATGGAATGGCGCTAGAACCAAAAGTTCCAGAGAGATCCATGTTATACCTGTTTGTGTGTGTGTGTGTGTGTGTGTGTGTGTGTGTGTGTGCATCTTGCCAGAGTTTTGAAGTGATATCATTGTCACTGCTGTGGTTGCTGACAGTATATTGCTACTACCACCACCACTACTACCACCACCACTATTATCACCATCACTACTACTACTACTACTACTACTACTACCATCACTACTACTACTACTACCATCACTACTACTACCACCACCACCATCACTACTACTATTGCCATCAACACTGCTGCTGCTACTACTACTACTACAACAATCACCACTACTACTACCATCACTACCACCATCACTACTTTTACCACCATCACTGCCACTACTATTACTACTACTACTACCATCATCATTACTGTCGCCACTGCTGCTGCTACTACTACTACTACTACTACATTGGGTGTAAAACAGCATGAAGTTTGTGTATGTACACATGCATGCTCTCATGTGTGTTTCCCAAATTTTAAAAGAGTAAATTTCATTCTCATTGCTATTAAGAAAGGGTTATTTTCACAGTCACCCCTCTGTTTTATCAAAAAGGGCTCATTAACACACTCCCTCACTGATTTGAAACTGCACTACCTAACTTTTCTTACCACCTGTTTCGAAGAGCCAACATTATTCTTGCCTCAGCTTTCGAACAGTCAAGGCCAAACAGTGACCCACAAGACTTTATGAATGGTATACCTAAATGAAAAAATTGCTTTGAATGTTTTTGGTTGTGAGGCCTCCTTACCTTCTACCTTTTTCTTGTTTGAGTCATAGGGCTGTGGCCAAACTGGAGCACTGCCTTGAAGAATTTGAAGTCAAATGAAATTAGCCTGGTGTTTATTCTATCAATCTCTTTGGTTGAACTGCTAAGTTACACAGATGTAAGCACACCAACACCAGACGTCAAGCAGTAGTGGGGCACAAACACACATATATATTTTCAACATCTGTTGGGAGAAGCATAGCTCAGCACTGTTTGGAAATGGTCAATGGGCAATGCTTTCACACTCCATATTTGTACTGAAAATCAAGGCAGTGCTTCAGCATGACTACCATTTAAGGACTGAAGATAAAAGATACAACAGGTTTCATTCAGTTTCCATCTTCCAAACTGAATCGCACAGCTTTAGTCAGCCTGAAACTATAATAGAAGACACTTGGCCAAGGTGCCACTCAGAATCATGTTTCATGTGGCCCTTTTCTTGCAAAAGATTGTCCATGTCAAGGCAGTGAGCTGGCAGAATTGTTAGCATGCCAGGCAGTATTTCGCCTGTCTTTACTTTCTGGGATCAAATTCCACTGAGGTTGACTTTGCCTTTCGGGTTTGATAAATTAAGTACCAGTTGTGTACTGAGGTCGATCTAATCGACTACCCCCCTCCCCAAAAATTTTGAACTTTGTGCCTTGAGTAGAAAAGAAAAGATTTGTCCATGTCTGGTTTAAAGCAAGAATATATTTTGTCCCTTCCATTGATCATGAGATATTATTGGTACCGTGTGATATCACGGTTCATACCATGATATCACATGTGAATTTGTGATTCTAATATCATGAAATATTATTTGATATTGCTTTTTTTTTTTTCTTTTTTTCCTCTGTTTAGAAGATTGAGAAAAGCGAAACGTGACCAGAACGCGCAAAATTAAGTAAGTAGCTTACTTATATACCAGTTCTCTGTCTGTCTGTATGTCTCTCTTTCTCTGCCAACACTTCTTCTCCTTCTCATGTTCCCCCCCCTCTGCTTTGTCTTTCTTGCAACTCTCTTTCTCCCTTTCTATGACATCATATCTTCATCTCTCTCTCTCTCTCTCTCTCTCTCTCTCTCTCTCTCTCATGTCTCTCACTTCCCCTTTTTTTTCTTGCATCTCCCTCTCCTGTCTCTCCCTCTTTCCCTCTCTCTCACTCTCAACATTTCTCACCCTCTCATACCAGCCAATTATTACAGTGGCACACTTAATATTCTGAGCACCAGACATAATTCCTGAGTGCTAGATATAATCTTAGATACCAGATTTATTCCTTAGTTGTTAGACTTAATCCTTGGGTTTTAGACATAACCCTTGGGTGTCAGACATAATTCCAGTGTCAGACATGGTCCCTGAGCACCATACATGATCCCTGAGCACCAGACATGATCCCTGAGCACCAGACATGGTCCTTGGGCACAAAACATGGTCCCTGAGCACCAGACATGATCCCTGGGCACCAGACATGATCCTTGGGCGCCAGACATGGTCCCAAAGCGCCAGACATGGTCCCAGAACGCCAGACATGGTCCCAGAGCACTAGACATGGTCCCAGAGCGCCAGACATGGTCCCAGAGCATCAGACATAATTCGTTGGTGCCATGCTTAACTCTAGAGCATCCTGCTTAATTCTTCAGTGCCAGATATAATTCTTGAGTGCCAACCTTAATCCTTCAGAACCAGACCTAATCCCCCCAAAAAACAAAGATGATGTCCAATCTCTAATGTTGTATCCAACTAAATACTATAGACAGCCTAATAATAACAACAATAATAAGCTTATTTCTTTGAAGACAAATGTAATTTTATATTTATTTATTTTCAGGGCCATAAGTAACCATGTTGACCACAAAGCTAGATGACCAATTACATAAAAAGGAAAAAGCCCTGAGTAAGTAATTTTTAGAGCTCTTTGAAACTGTCTCTTCTCTCTGCCTTTTTTTACTGCTACTATATTGGCCACTAATCTTCAGAACTAATTTATTTTGTAACCTGTCCCCTCTCTGTTCAGCCCTGTGTGGCTAATAAAGAAACATATCTATAACTCTATCTATCTATCTTCCCATCTATCCGTCCTTCCATCTGTCCACTTATTTACCTTCTAACCTACCTACCTACATAACTGTTTGCTGTCTATTCATTTCAGATTGTCCGTTGACCACTCATCCAAGACAAGTTGCCAGAAAATGACCATAAAGATCCAGTGAATTCTAGCATGAAAGGGAGACATATATACACTGACCAATCACATGACTGACCCCCAGAGAGGATATCCAATCACAACCAAACTAACACTAACATGTGATAACAACAACAACAACATCATCATCATCATCAAAAATAGCAACAGCTATAAAACCATGGTGGACAGAGACAATAGGCACGACTAAAAACCACAAGAATTATTATTATTATTATCATTAACAATGGTGGTGGGTTGGCAGTATTGTTAGGGCACTGGGCAAAATGCCTTACACTATTTCTTCCGATTATTCACATCCTGAGTTCAAATCCTGCTGAGGGCAACTTTGACTTTCATTCCTCTGGGTGGGCGGCAGAAGTGTCCGATAAAATTAGAGTACCAGTCAAGTACTGGCAGTCAGTGGTATCAACACTAACTCCGTCCTCCCCCTCACAATTACTGGCTTCATGCAGAAAACAAATAAGGTTTAATTATTATTATTATTATTATTAATATTATTAATATTATTAATATGGTGGTGGCGGTGAGCTGCAGACTCATTAGCATGCTGGAAAAAATACTTAGCAGTATTTTTTCTGGCTCTTTAATTATGTTCTGAGTTCAGATTCCACCCAGGTCAACTTTGCCTTTCATCCTCTTGGAGAGGTCGATAAAATAAAGTACCAGTTAAACACTGAGGGTCGATGTAATTGACTTGCCCCCCCCCCCCTCAGAATTTCTGGCCTGGTGCCAAAAATTTAAAACACCATCATCATTATTATTATTATTATTATTGTTAAGGTGGCGAGCTGGCAGAATCGTTAGCATGCCGGGCGAAATATGTTTAGCTGTATTTCGTCTGCCACTACATTCTGAGCTCAAATTCCACTGAGGTCGACTTTGCCTTTTGTCCTTTCGGGGGTCGAAAAATTAAGTACCAGTGAAATACTGGAGTCGATGTAATTGACTCATCCCCTTCCCCAAAATGGCTGCCCTTTGTAGCAAAATTTGAAACCATTTTTATTTTTATTATTATTATTATTATTATTATTATTATATTATTATTATTATTGTTGGTACACTAGCGTCAGAATCTGCAGAAAGGGGAACTAAATACTGCTTGCAGTGTTTAGTATACCATTTCTGTGTTCCGAGTTCAAATCCCGCTGAAGTCAACCTTGCCCTTTGCCCTTTCTAGGACGGGGATGGGTGGGCAATAAAACAGAGTACCAGTTTATGTACTGGTGTCCATTTACACAACTGCTACCCACCCCTCGCCCTCATTTCCTCTCCCCCACTTTGTGTCCTATTCTCCTTTACTACTACTACTACTACTGCTGCTTCTACTATTACTACTACTACTACTGTTGTTGTTGTTGTGCTTGTTATATTTTGTTGTTGTTGTTGTTATTATTAATATTATGGTAGCGAGCTAGCAGAATCGTTAGCAAGTCAGATAAAATGCATGAGTGGCATTTCATCCAGCTTCTTTACATTCTAAGTTCAAATTCCATCGAGGCCCACTTTGCCCTTCGCCCTTTCAGGGTCGATAAAATAAGCACCAATTGAACACCAAGGAGGGTCGGGGTTGATGTAATCAACTTACCTTCCTCTCAAAATTGCTGGCTTTGTACTGCTAAAATTAGAAAGAATTATTATTTATTATTGTTAATATTATACTAAACAAAAGAGGTCACTAATCGGTTTCTGTCTTCCCTCGACAAGAACAATCCCCTCTACCTTTTCCGTTTTTTTTTTTACCTAAATCGGTTTCTGAATATCGCAAATTATATTTCAAACTGTAAAGGCATGCTGTCACAACATCTAATCTTTCCCCTGCCCCCTTGAACCAACCTCCACCACAAACAAATATCAGGCTTCCTCTAAGAAGCTCAATTAATATTTTTTATTAAGGTGGCATGTTAGCAGGATAGTTAGAACACCAGACAAAATGTTCTGTGGCATTTCTTCCGACTCTTTAGATTCTGAGTTCAAATCTCACTGAAGTCAACTTTGCCTTTCGTTCTACCAGGGTCGATGAAATCAAGTACTAGGGTTGATGGTATTGTACCGATTAACCCTTCCCCTCAAAAATGTAGAACTTATGTCTAAATTAGAAACAACTGACAGTAAGCTGGTGGTATCATTAGTGCGGCAGCAAAAAAATTATTCACACTTTTACATTCTGAGTTCAAATCCTGCTGTAGTCAGCTTTGCTTTTCATCCCTCAGGGGCCAATAAAATAAAGTACCAGTTGAAGTATTGGGGTTGATGGTATTAACTAAACTCCTTTATTTAAAATTGCTGGTCTTGAGTATTAATTATAAACTAGGGCAGTGGACTGGTAGAATCGGCAGAGCGTCAGAAAAAATGCTGCATGTTATTTCTCCTAACTCTTCACATTCTGAGTTCAAATCCTGATGAGGCTAGCTTTGCTTTTCATTCCTCTGAGGGCGATGAAATAAAGTACTACACAAGAATTGAGACTGATGACATCAACTGACCCCTTCCCCTCAAAACTACAGGCCTTGAATTTAAACCAGAAACGTTTATTATTTACTTTTATCATTTTCTTCTGTGGCCTTTTTTTGTACAGATAAAAAAAATTGTTTTTTCTTAGTTATGAAACCTCAGATTCTGAGTTCAAATTCCATCTTGCATCAGCTTTTTTCTTGTGGGTTAGGAATGATTGCTAAAAATTAAATCCAATTTAAAATGACAGGAACACCTATCCCTCCCTTGCCCTTCCTCAGAACCCAACCCTAGCCTTTTGTGTAAATTATATTAATTATTATTTTTATTATTTTTATATTTTTAATTATTATTATTTTTTTTAGTTTTTTATGTCTTTGTACCAATAGAATATCTATTATTATTATTATTATTGTTATTGTTATTGGCTTACAGCACTTTAACCATTATGATTCTAATTTCAAATCTATCTCACCCCCAAGGTCCTATTTGCCTTTCACCCATTCAGAAAGGGGTGGGAGATGAATAAGAACCCGCAACCGTAAATATATTTGGAGTTGGGTGAACAGGGAGAAAAGCAGGTGAAATATGGAATCACGCAGAAGGAATTTAATCAACTTACCTTTATTTTACACACACCCCACCACCTTCTACATGACTGTGATTTGATGCCACTATAACTAATAATTGTTGTTGCTATTATTATTATTATTATTTAAGGTGCCAAGCTGACAGAATTGACAAAATATCAGGAAAGGAAATATGCCCTGCAATATTTTTTTCTGGCCCTTTATGTTTTGAGTTCAAATTCTTCTCAGGTTAACTTTGCTTTTCAATCCCTTTGGTGTGGGTTGAGGGTGTCAGGAAATAAAAAGACAATGCAGATACCAGGATCAGTGTAGTCGACTGAGCCCCCCCCCTCCACTAAAATTTCTGGGCTTTGTGCCTATATTAGACTTAAAAAATTATTAACAGCTATACATTCTGGGTTCAAATCCTGCCGAGGTCAACTTTTCCTTTTATCCCTTCTGGGTTGATGAAATAAGTACCAGTTGTGCACTGAGGTTGATTGTAATCAACTCGCGAAGAAAAAAATAAGAGCCAGGACAACACTGGGGTTGATTACATCAAACTAACTCCCCTCCCTTAAAATTTCTGGCCTTGTGCCGGAAATTTGAGACCCTTATTGTTATTATTAATAGTTATAGTGATATTATTTTTTAGGAGACCAAAAATGACAAAAAGAAAAAAAAGGAAAAAAAAAAAACGGACTCTAACAAAAAGAGAAAAAGAAAAAACAATGCATGTGTGTGGATTTGTATACGTTAACATTTTTGTATATGAGAAAAATATTAAAAAAGAACTGTTATTTATTTAAATTTTTTTTATTACCCACAATGCATTTGCCTCAAACTCATACCTTTTGCTGTTGTTGTTGTTGTCGTTGTTGATAGAATTCTTGAGACGTTGTTCTGCTTTGCATGCAAGACAAGGATTGCATGCCATTGGTGCTTATTTTCATTATGGTAAGTTGTGGTTGTAGAAATACACACATACACACACACATTTATATATATATAAATATATATATCACACGGTAGTGCATCAGCATGGCCGCAGCTCTAAGCTGAAACTATATAAAAAAAATATATATATATTATATATAAATAATACAACGGATATATAAGCATGTATACACACGTATATGTACATACTTACATCTACATGTGTATATGGATGCATATTCAGGTACAGGACATTAGAAAAATGAACTACAGACAACGGAATGAACACATAGGAAAACAAATAGCCCTTTGGAATTATTCCTTCATCAGTTGCCTCTATTCTAAACTAGGCATTATATATATATATATATATATATATATATATATATATATAGTGTAGTAGTCGGCATCTGTCAGTCTTGAGACCATGGATCTGCACCTGAAGTGGCAGTCAAGCATATAGCAACTGCATTTCAAAGAGGTTTCTACTACCACTATATAAAATATATATAGCATAATATATATACATGCACATTGTATGAATGTGTGTGGGTCTAATATGTGTAGTTGTATATAAATGCAATATATATTTGTACGTGGAGGAGTGTGACTTAGTGGTTAGGGTGTTGGACTCATGATTGAGATTGTGGTTTCAATTCCTAGACTGGATGACACTTAAAGTGTTCTTGAGCCAAAAAGAATTCATGGCAAAAATGAGTAAACCTACAATGGACTAGTGTCCCCTCCAGGTGGGGAAATATATATGCTATGGAAACTGGGAATCTAGCACTGTGAGTCCATATGACTCAGGGTTGTTGGGGCTCCTTATATGTGTATATTGAACGTCCATAAATTATCTTCACAATTTGAAAAGTTCAGGAAAAAATGAAACTCAGCAAAGTTTATTGGAAAATATTAAAGTTCTTAGAAACACAAGAACACATCCACATGGACTCCATTGGTTGCATGCAATAATAAATCTGTGGAAGTTGTAAAGATAATTAATTAACAGACAGCCTGAATATATATGTGTGTATGTTTATATATATATATATATATATATAACGTGTTTGTTTTACATCTATGTGTGTATATATATATATATATATATATGTATATAATATATTTGCTTTATATGTATATATATATATATGTATAAATATATATAATGTTTGTTTTATGTGTATATATATAAATATATATAATGCATTTGTTTTATGTGTGTATATATATATATATATATATATATATATATATACACACACACACACACACACACACACACACACACACATAATGCATATGTTTTATATGTATGTAAATATATACATAATGCACTTGTTTTATATGTATATGTATATATATATATATATATATATATATATATATATATATATATATATATAATGCATTTTATAGATATATGTTATACATATATAAAATGCATTTGTTTTATATATATATATTTATATATAACACATTTTATTTATATATATATGTGTGTGTATATATATATATATATATATAATGTTTGTTTTATATATCTATATGTGTTTATATATTTGTGTATGATATAAAGGCCACATCTAACTACTGCATGTTTTGGAGAGAAAAGTTCATAACATCTAAAATAATTCCAAACTTGTTGGAATGGTAATGAAATCCACTGGAATTTTTACTTGGAACAATTTATAAAATGTGAAACTAAAAGCTTCGTAAAAATTTTTTTTTGCTTTTCAGGATTTCATAACGAACAAACAACAACAAACAACTTAAAACCTCAACACTGAATAAATATGCATGCAATAACAACAACAACAGTAAGCAAAGCATTAGTTTTTTTTTTTTTTTCATACAAACATGGTTCTTCACACATAACAGTAATTTATTAGTCACAAGGGCAACCTAAATGAATAAGCATTAGTGTATAATAATAATAATAATAATAATAATTTTAAATTTTGGCACAAGGTCAGCAATTTCGGGAGAGGGGGTTAAGTTGCTTACCACAACACCAGCACTCGACTGGTACTTATTTTATCGATCCTGATAGGGTGGAGGGCAAAGTTGACCTCAGTACAACAATAAAAATAATTATAATAGTAAATTTCCCTTCATTTTTATTAATGATTTCTTTGTCTTTTTTTTCTTTCTTTCTTCTTATATTTAAGACAGCGAGAGCTGGCAGAATCGTTAGCACGCCAGGCAAAATACTGCTAAGCATTTTGCCTGTCGCTATGTTCTGAGTTCAAACTCCGCCAAGGTCTACTTTACCTTTTAACCTTTCAGGGTCGATAAATTAAGCGCCAATCAAGTACTGGCGTCGTTGTGATCGATTGTGCCCCTCCCCACAAAAATCCAGGCCTAGTGCCTATAGTAGAAAGGATGATTATTATTATTTAGGTGGCGAGCTGGCAGAATCATTAGCATGCCGGGCAAAATGCTTAGTGGTATCTCACATGTCGTTACATTCTGAGTTCAAATCCTACCGAGTTCAACTTTGCATTTTGTCCTTTCTGGGTCGATAAATTAAATACCAGTGAAACACTGGGGTTTGATATAATTGACTAGTCCCCTCCCCCAAAATGACTGCCCTTGAGGCAAAATTTGAAGCCATTATTATTATGTAGTTGTAGGTCAGTAGATGTGTTATTTGTTAAACTTATGCTAAAAAGTAAATTTTCTGTTTTGGAGGGGGGGGGGTGAGCAAAGGCAGGAACGTAAAGACCCTCCCCCACTCCATCTCTGTTCTTTTTTTTTTTTTTTTTCCTTCACTCCTGACTCTTGGCATCAATCAATGAATTGTGGGAATCTGTCACAAGCCTTGTGACATCTTGTGTTTTATTTTATTTTATGTGGGGGTGGGGGTGAGGGCTGTTATGAAATATTTTTATGTTAATTCTGGCTGTCTTTATTGGACAGAATGAGGGGGGGGGACAATTAGTATTATTAATATTTAATTAACAGTTAATTAATATTTTTATTAAATTAATTCATTTGTTACTTTCTTTTTAAAATACAAATTGATGCTTATATATATATATTTCTGATTGAAAAGAAACTTCTATAACTCTCACACACACACACATGCATTGACTTACAAACACACACCACACATACATTTTCATATACACTGCCTCACACACACACACACACACACACACACACACACCTTCAGCTCCCAGGTTTTATTACAAATACAATTCCTGGGTTCCATACCAACCACCAAACCTTTGGTTGGCACCACAGGAGGCTTCCATTCTATCTGTGTGATGCATATATCTAAGGAAGTGGATGGAATCAGGGTGGAGGCTACCCTGAATACCCTGTCCCACTTGTCCATCCCCATTACCACTACCCCTGGCACCTGTCAAAGGAATTAGATAATGATATACATGACAAAGCAAGGAAGTCTCTTGTGGTATCTTGGTTTACTAGAAATAACAGCCAAGTTTCCCTCAAATCATCATACTCTTGCCTTGGTTGGAACCCTTAGTGTTCTTGGTGGAATCATGGTGGTTCAGGGTGTCACAGTGCCATGGTGTCCCTGATCTATGAAGTGTGCTGTGTTAAGGTTAACCCTGGCAGAGCCCTTTCCTCTCTGAGTTTGATTGCAGTGGATTTCTTCCAGAGAGGAGGAGGAAAAGAATGAAAAGAAAAGAGAAAGAGAAAAAAAATTGGGAAGAGGAGAAAGAGTAGAAAATGAACGAGGAAGAAGGGGAGGAGGAGGAGACTGAAAAAGAGAATGAAGACTAGTTTTTCAGGTGTCCCCTTTTTTTCTTTAAAAAATGTCTTATCATACAAAAGAACCAGTAGGGGAAGAAGAGAAGAGAATTGGGAGGAGAAGGAGAAAGAGTGGGTAGAGGAGGGAGAGAAAAGAATTGGGAGGAAGAGGTGGAGAAGAATGGGGAGACTAAAGGGAAGGAACATGAAGACAAAGAAGAGTAGAACCCTTTGTGCTGGATTGGTATTTTATCTAATATCAGGTCTCCATAGAGAAGGCAAGCTGTCTGAATCATTAGCATTCTGGGCAAAATGCTTAGTGGCATTTCATTTGTCCTCGTGTTCTGAGTTCAAATTCTGCTGAGGTCGACTTTGCCTTTCATTTTTTTCAGGGTCGATAATATAAACACTGGGAGCGATGCAATTGTCTTAGCCACCAACATCGAAATTTGCTGGCCTTGTGCCAAAATTTGAAGTCTGTATCAAACCCCGTAAATAGATGAAAAGCAAACTTTACTTTGGTGGTGCTTACACTCAGAACATAAAGGGCAGGAACAATTATGACAGACTATTCTGTATGATGCTCTACTGGTTCTGCTGTGTGATGACAGGATGTTGTTTACAGAAAAAGTTACTTTAGATCAGGGGTTTTCAAACTTTTTGACTTGTGGACCCCTTTATATTTCAGGTTTTACCTTAGGGACTCCCTTATAAACGCTTATGAAATTTATACATAAATATTTGCTTAAAATAACATATTTTTACATTTATTTATTTAACAGTATTTAACAAATAGGTTTATTGTCAATTAAAAGATTTCGATTAAAAAACCATATATAAAATCAAATTGCCCATAAAAAGTATTTGCTGTCCACGGACCCCCTGTCTTGTCCTTGCGGACCACAGTTTGAAAACCACTGCTTTAGATAATGTAGTCTTAGATGCATTCATCCAGTTTTCCATGCTCGTATGAGTCAGATGAAGTTTGTTGAAGCAGGTTTTCCTATGGCTGGATGCCCTTCCTGTTACCAACCCTTACCTGTTTTCCAAGCAAGGTAATATTCCCTCCACCGCTCCATGACCAGACATGTTCATGGAAGATTGCAAATGAATGACCCTGCTTATATGTCAGTGACATTCATTTACCATTGTCACACAGTGCCAAGACTGTTTAACCCCTGCTCAATCCTCATTGAGAAGACCTAGAATCAAAAGTAGTCCAGACATGGCCATCCCACCTTTTCCCCCCATGCGCAAAACTCCAGCAATACATCATCCAGTGTATCTTTTACAAATTTGAAGAAGATTTTTAGCTGCTTTGTCTAACAGGTCAAGCAGTTATGTAAGAGTTTCATGTTCACTTGTTTGTTTGTTTGTTTGTTGTTTTTTTTTGCTTTTGTTATTTTTGCTGGTTTTTTATGATTTCTAAAAAATATTTTGTTTCAAAATCTGTCACACACACACACACACACAAGTGCACAGACATAAACACAAACATACATGCATATACATACAAGCCCACTTGTATATATATATATATATATATATATATATATATATATACACACACACTAACATGCATGCACATATACTCAAGCAAACAGCTGCTTGCATATGCACACACATACACACACACATACATGCACATATACACACTGTGTGTATGTGTGCGTAAGCATGTCTGATGCAGAATATTACATTTTTAAATCCCCCACCCACCAAATTAACATACCCCAGCTTTTCCCTCACCACTCCCTATATTCTACCCCCTCTCATCTACACTGGTTTTTTTCTTCTTTTTTATTTTACATATTTACAATTGCACCCCAAACCATGGGACTAAACTGGTATTTTATTTCATTAATACTGCAAAGGATGATGGGAAAAAACTTATCTTGATGGGAATTGAACTCTCAGCCCAAAGAACAGGAACAGATATTGCAAGGAGCTCTTTCCAGTGCCCTAACCATACTGCCAGTTTACCATCTTCACCCTATATTATTATTATTATTATTATTATTATTATTACTCCTAAGGCAGCGAGTTGGCGAAAACATTAACACACACACCGGGCGAAATGCTTAATAGTATTTCATTTGTCTTTATGTTCTGAGTTCAAATTCCGTTGAGGTCGACTTTGCCTTTCATCCTTTCGGGGTCAATAAATTAAGTACCAGTTCCATACTGAGGTCAATCTAATCGACTGGCCCCCTCCCCAAAAATTTTGGGCTTTGTGCCTAAAGTGGAAAAAAGTAAAATTTAAAGGCGGTGAGCTGACGGAAATGTTAACATGGTGGGCAAAATGCTTAGCGGTATTTCATCTGTCTTTATGTTCTGAGTTCAAATTCCGCTGAGTTCAAAGGCAAAGTTGACCTCAGTGGAATTTGAACTCAGAACATGCAGACATGAAATACCACTGAGCATTTTGCCTGGCATGCTAACGATTCTGCCAGCTCACCACCTTCAATAATAATAATAATAATAATAATGACCCATTCTAATTTTGACCTAAGATTGGCAATCTTACGGTAAAAGAGAAGTTGGTTATATTGACAGCAGAGTTTGACTGGTACTTATTTTATCAACCCCCTAAAAGGATGAAAGGCAGAATTTGAACCCAGAATAAATGCTGCTAAACATTTTGTCCAGCTTGTTAATGATTCTGCCAGCTTGCTGCCTAATAATAATAATAATGATACTTTTTTTTGCTATAGGCACAAGGCCTGAAATTTTGGGGAAGTGGGCTTGTCAATTACATTGACCCCAGTACCCAAGTTATTTCATCGACCTTGAAAGGATGAAAGGCAAAGTCAATCGCAGCAGAATTTGAATTCGGAACATAAAGGCTAGAATAAATATTGCGAAGCATTTTGTCCAATATACTGATTCTGTGTGTTTGCCAGCTAATAATAATAATAATAATAATAATAATGAGCATTCAGAGAGCGCAAACCTCTGCCAAGGCAACACCGATGTCCTCTCAATGATTAGCCAGGGATGATTTTTTAAAATGAGAATATCTGAAATAAACTCGACTGCTCTCACAAACGAGATTACTAAAAATGAACCTGACTGCTCACAAAAATTAAGTAAAAAAATAAACCGAAAAGATAACCCAGGATCCTTGTCCGGTATCCGATCAATCCCAAAATCTAATCAGTTGGTGCCAGTCACAAGGTCAAACATCCCTGAAAGTTTCATCTGAATCCATCCAGTGGTTCTTGAGATATCTTGTCCACGGACAAACAGACACGACTGAAAACAATACCTCTGCCTTCGCTAAGGTGGAGGTAATAATGATAATAATAATGATAATAATTGTTTCAAATTCTAGCAGAAGGTCAGCAATTTCTGGGTAGGGTGTACTTTTTTTTTTTTTTTTTTGACCCCAAAAAGATGAAAGGCAAAGACAACCTTGGTGGAATTTGAACTCAGAATGTAAAAATGGATGAAATGCCACGAAGCAGCTTGTCCGGTGTGCTAATGATTCTGCCAGCTCACCAATTTAATAATAATGATAATAATCCTTTCTAGTGGAAGCACAAGGCTTCAAATTTGGGGGAAGGGATTAAGTCGTTTACATTGACGCCAGTGTGTACTCGATACTTATTTGACCCCCAAAAGGATAAAAGGCAAAGTCGACCATAGCGGAATTTGAACTCAGAACATAGCAGTAGACAAAATACTGCTTAGCATTTCGCCCAACATGCTAATGATTCTTATTTCTTTATTGTCCACAAGGAGCTAAACACAGAGGGGACAAACAAGGACAGACAAAGGGATTAAGTCGATTACATTGAACCCAGAGCATAACTGGTACGAAATTTATTGACCCCGAAAGGATGAAAGGCAAAGTCGACCTCAGCGGAATTTGAACTCAGAACGTAATGGCAGACGAAATACCGCTAAGCATTTCACCCGACGTTCTAACGTTTCTGCCAGCTCACCACCTTAATAGTAATAATAATAATAATACTTTCTACTAAAGGCACAAGGCCTGAAATTTTTGTGGAAGGGGACTTAGTCAGTTTCATCAATCCCAATGTTTTGCTGGTACTTAATTTATCGACCCTGAAAGGATGAAATGCAAAGTTGACCTCGGCTGATATACCCTCCAGCCTTCATCGGGTGTCTTGGGGAAATTTCAAACCTGAGTTCTCATTCTTAAGGTATTTTTCAATATTATTATTATTATTATTATTATTCAGGTCACTGCTTGGAATCGAACTTGGAATCTTGGGGTTAGTAGCCCACACTCTTAACCACTTTGCCATATGCCCATCAAATGTAAATAACATACATAATTCCTCGCCCCACTCCCTCTCACCTCCTTTCATTTTTAGCCTCCTACCATCCTTCCTCCTCCTTTAAAATTTTCATCTTATGTCTGTATGTGGTCTGTGGAGATTTTTTTATTTTTTTTAATAGGGTTTAATCTAAATGTATGTATGAGATTATCCTCACCATCAATTTAACATCCACCTTTCCATTCTTGCATGGGTCAGATGAAATTTATTGAAACAGATTTTTCTATGGCTGGGCGATGCCCTTCCTGTCATCTTTCCGAGTAAGGCAATATTTCTCCATTACCAGACATGTTTTCATGGAAGATTGGAAACAGACACACTGCTTGTATCACAGTGATACTTGCTTATAACCATCACACAAAATCTAGACAAGTAGACACACACACATGTACATGCAAGCATACATACATAGATGATAGGCTTCTTTCAGTTTTCACTTTTAAAATCCAGGCTTTTGTCTATTTGAGCTATAGTAGAAAACACTTGCCCAAGGAATCCCACAGTTCCTTGGACAAAAAAAGTTTTCTTGGGAAGCAAACATCCTCACCACACATACATACCTGTGCTTCATGCGTCCATCTATCCACATATGTAGATATCAAACAATCAGAACGAGTACTCAACACCGCATTGGTGGCTAAAGATTCTTTATTTGTTGCTACCATTGGTTTCATGTTAAGGAATGCATGAACAATTATTAAGTGTATCACATGGAACATTGGTGTTCACCTCCATAATCCAAAATGGAGGCGAACACTGATGTGTTAGGCTTGATAATTGTTGAGGTAAATATAACATGAAACCAATGGTAGCCTTAATACACAAAGTATATTTATATAATTTATATATATACACACACATAAAATTGATGCAAAAAAATTCCTACCATCAAACTTACTGTGTTGTCAAACTTTCCAGTTTCAATTATTGGTACACTTAACCCACTTATGTGGTTCTATATAAATTTGCCCTATAATTAGGATTTTTCTTCTGGGCTAAGGATGTCACTTTGTACCCTTCACAGTGTCCTTTATCATTTATTATTATTTTTTTTTTTTGTTTGGCAGGGTCAGGATTTCAGGAATAGGATTTATTTGACCCCTTCTTGCAGTGTCGTCTACAAGAGATTTCTGGTAGGGCTGGGGTAACATGGACAGGTTAGTGTGGATGTAAAAAAATTGGGTCAACAGAATTCACTGATAGCAGGGCTAACAAAACTACTGGCAACAGGGCTAACAAAATTGACAACTGAGGTGACTCACTGATAACAGGGCTAACAAACCTCAGTTGCAACAAGGGTAACAAAATTCACTGGCAACAAGCCTAACAAACTTTAGTGATAGCACTGGCATCAGGGCTAACAAAACTCAGTGACAGCAGGGCTAACAAACAGTCTACTGACAACAGGGATAACAAACTCACTGGCAACAGGGCTAACAAAACTCACTGATAGCAGGGCTAACAAAATGCCTTGACAATGGGGCTTGTAAAATTCACTGATAGTAGGGCTGACAAAACTCACTGACAACAGGGCTAACAATATGCACTGACAATGGGGGCTACCAAAATTCAAGTAGGGGGCTAACAGAACTCACCAACAGCAAAGGGCTAAGACACCTCGTTAACAACAAGGTCAACAAAATGCACTGGCAGGGGAGCTACCAAAATTCACCTAATACAGGGTTAACAAAACTCACCAACACAGGGCTAACACACCTAATTGACAACAACTGGGCTAACAAAATAAACTATGTAGCAATAGTGGTCATGCATTATTACGCAATATTTCACAATCATCTGTTGTAAATGGTGACAGGGCAAAAAAAAAAGTAGTTGCATCATTGTAGTAACCATTTAAACAGACCTACCTGGTAGTTGCAGTCATAGAGTTAGCAGTGGCTAATGCCATATGGCAGTAGTAGTAGTAGTAGTTGTAATAGTAGTAGCACCGAAAGCCATTTTTGAGTGCTGCCTTCGGTTGTGGACTGTGACATGGGGCTACCATTTTCCTTCCTTTCTTAAAATCCCTAAATTTCAGGTGTGGCATTTACCATGACATCTTTAAAAAGTTTTTTTTTTTTTTTGATAATTCTCTTTTTCTGCCTCAAAATGACATCTCTTTAAAATCCCTTTAAAAGACAAAAATATATGGGAGGGGAGGGGTCCTTATTTTTTTTTTTTTTTTTTTTTTGCCATGGTTGTTTTATTTTATTTTATTTTATTTTAATTTTTATTTTACAAATCGTGAAATCAGCAGAAGCAGAAAATTTGACAGTTCAGACTGTTGTTTATTTTTACGAATTTCAGGCCCCACACCCCTCTTCCCCTACCCCCACCTCAAACACCCACTGCCACCACCACCACCACCGCCGCCAGCACCCACCCATCCACTACCACCACCACCCACACTACTAGTGTTTGTTGCTTAAATTTTTTTTTTAATATTTCTTTACCAAGTTTAAAAAAAAGAAAAGAAATATTAATAATTAAAAAAATCAATCAAAAACAAAAAATAATAATAAAAGACTCAAGACCAAATAAATTAAATAGTGATTCAACAAAAGGAAAAAAAAAGATAAAGAAAAATTTGAATTTATTTTCATTTTTGTTGTTTTTGTGAATAGAACTGTTTAGTGGAGGAAACAGTGCAGAAGCCTGTCGTGTGTGTGAATAATATATATAATGAAAAAGGTGGTGGGTTGGGGGTCGTCAGAATTTGAATAATTATTATTTAGAGCTTTTATTGTTTTTTGAGAGCTACTTACCACACAGCCACTTTGAAAAAAAAATTTTCTAAGAAAGAAGTTGAAATGGGAAGACAGTATTGTTTGCTATTTTGATTTGAATATCTATAGATTTCGTTGATTCTACTTATAATGAGATTGTTAACTAATATATATTGAAATGGTGCAAGTTGAAATAATTAAGGCTATAGAAAAGGCATGTAAATAGTGTATTAAAGAACCAGTTTGGCCAGTATAAATCAAAAGCAGCCCATGGGGCACAAAGACACCTTTGTAAACATTACAGAGGTGGTGTTCATATCCCACCGGCAGCCTTTGATATTTTGTAATCAAAAGTGTTTCTAAATACGGTTTTTACACACTTATTGACAATTTTATCTGCTTCAATTTTCAGTGTTCCAAACAAGAATTCTTTCATATTCTTTTAGAGTTGAGTTGCTAAATTCTTATATGTATATTTTATTTGTTCCAATAATTAGACTGTGGCCATGCAAGGGCACTGCTTTGAAGAATTTTTAGTCAAATGAATCTACTCCAGTGCCTTATTTTAAAAAAATAAAAACTTGGTACCTATTCTGTCGATTTCTTTGGCTGAACCGCTATGTTACGGGGAGGGAAACAAACCAACACCGATTGTCAAGCTGTGGTGAGGAACAGACCCAAAGACACACACACATATATGATGAGCTTCTTACAGTTTTCGTCTACCAAATCCATTCAAGACTTTGGTCGGCCTGAGGCTATTGTAGAAGGTGTCACACAGTGGATATGAACTTGAAACCATGTGGTTGGGAAGTAAACTTCTTACCACACAATAACACCTGCACCTTTATATATATATATATATACATGCGTATAAGAAGGGATGACCACTAGGTGGACATCCAATATGCTAGAAAGAGGTCATCAACGACCCAACCACAAAGAAAAATAATGTTCTCCAGAAAAAAAATTCCGCAAACACTAAAGCATAGGCAGGCAGGACAAAATGAAAAATATACAAAATAAAGAATTAATTGTGTACAATTCTATATCGTGTGTTGGCAGTCAACTTGTAGGTAAGTATAACCACCACTGGCGAATTACCTAATCTTAAATGTTAAAAGGCAATGGCCGTCAGCAATGCACGTTACTGAAATTTAAATTAAATAGCAACTTGTGCAACGCTGCCATTACTCACCTCCAAATCCAAGTAGTTCAGAAACAAGCAAGAGTAAGACATCTGGCTTCACAATGTTGGTGGACGTTATTTTGGAGTCTCCTGGAGAGATGTCAAAACCAAGATAAAGAGGTCTCTCCCAGCTGTTGGATGCTCGTTAACTCTACTGACTGCATTTACTCTTCATTCTATCCCATAGACTTCTGTTTGAAAGAGAGCATATACTCACACATAAACAAACATTAAAACGTCTGATGCCAAGTCAGTCAGCATCCAATCAATGATGCCATATAGGTGGCGCTATAACAGCTCTTCCAATCTGTTTTACACCTCCAATGATGGCCAACGAGGCAACTGCTAGCTAGGACCATACCTCTGATGGCAGTTCCCTGCAAGACCTCGTTACCGTCGGGCTGTCAACTGGTCTTCCTCTCCCAACAACACCAGCAGCCCTAACGTACTAGTTAGGTTGTTTACTGTGATGATACGGTTCTCTCAAGTCTTGTTGCAAATGAAATGCCTTTTCATCATTTAGAATTTGTACCTTTCGTCATCCTCCTGCATCACTCAACTGATCATGGGCTCTGGTGCTTTTCAGTTGCTCGGAACAACCTTCAATAACTCACTAGGGTTGTCACACATCACACAATCTGTTTCTTGGGACAAAATTTTAATTGAATCAACACGTGGGACATGAAATAAATTACCTTGGAATTTACTTGCAAACCTCTGCCTTCATTTTTTTGTAAATTGATTATTGACTGAAAAAAAAATTGGAGCTTATTGTACAACGTATGTGATAGAAGATTTAGAATAAGCATGTGCAACCTCTTTCGAGAAGCAGACCGCATGAGAGAAAGATTGTCATCAAGCGGACTATACTACTAAAAAAAAAATCGAGGTAATTTTTCATTAGGGATACCATTCAGAAAGTCTCACGGACCGCATGACTGAGCTAAAAGCACACAGCATGAGTAGTTAATGGTAGAAATGACAGTAGGACTGAACCCGGAACCATGTGGTTGGGAAGCAAGCTTCTTACCACACTGCCACGCCTGCACTTATTCCATGCCCTGTTAAAGAGATGGAAATGCGATTTAGCAAATAAACTAGAAGATTTACGATTCTTCTTCAAGAATGTGAGACCATCATACCCACAAATAGATTTTGCTTCAGATCACAGGAATGCTCCTTTAAGAAATGAGCTCAAGAATTTTGAAGTATTCATGATTAACCTGATTAAAAACACGCGATTTTGGCACCGCTCCAACCCTTTCCTAAACACTTGGAACATGTTCAAATACTCCCTTGGTTTACACATTGTTGCCGATAAAACAAAGGACATACATCATACACAAAATAACAGCATAATTAAGGAGGAGC